>NW_019385381.1:0-70361 GCF_000671375.1 Centruroides sculpturatus
AATGCAGGAAATTCGGCCACAACATTATCTGAAAATAAATACCAATGCTTATAACTTTATTTAATAAATTGTCATTTATTATTATTAACTGCTTTGTTACTGTTTAGTTTTGATCGAGTATAATTAGATAAACAAATTTACCTTCGACAGGGACATTAAAATCAGCATCGCTGTCAACAGGATTTGAGAGAGGCGTAAATTGCTCGGGGATTAAAGAGAAAATTTGTTGAGTACAGTAGAACCTCGATTATCCGCCCCCCGATCAACCGACCCCTCGGTTAACCGACCGTCCTAGTCGGCAAATTTCAAATGTCCGCTAGTGATGTGGCGCTACAATATTTGGCTATGTCTTGGCTACTTTAATATTATTTTTACGTGTTTTAGCTGGCAACACTCATTCGACCATGAAAGGGAGCCAGTATTTAAACGAAGCTTAATTTTCTAATTTTTAACGATACAATAGCGACGATTATTATTTTAAAAAATTTTTGTTAGGCTTAACATCGATGAAAATTCAACGCAAAATAGGTTAATAGCGATATACTAATATACTAATTACATGGGATATAATAATATACTACACTAATAATGGATTTTTTCATACTTTTCGGTTATCCGACCAACCCCAGTCCCCAATTAGGGCGGATAATCGAGGTTCTACTGTAATTGGTGGCATTGGACACTCGATATCGGCACATATTCCTCCTCCAGTACTCATCCGTGCTCGCTTATTTGATACCACATCTTTTCTTGCTTTTTGTTTTAAATTTTTCCACAAAACTTTCAAGTTTTTTGTGTCCCGTTTACTAACCTCCGGAAACTTATTAAATTCTTCGGTTAGAATTTGCCACGTTTCATTTTTTTCTTTAAGGATATGGCATTCGTTTCCTTTGATTCGATTATATCTTTGTATTTTTCGATTAATTCCATTAAATACTCCGTTTCTCGATGAGAAAAATCGGGTTGTCGACTTCGTTTTTTTGTTGTCTGCCATGTTTGTATGTAAGCGCGTATTACGTCTTTCCGAAATATCCAATCGAGTAACGTGTAAGAAAATTTTTTAGTAACGCTGGTGTCGAGATTATCGGATTCACTAATCCTGTTCTTAATATCTCGGAATTTACTAATCCTTCGCTAAAATTTGTTGGTGAATTTTAAAATAACAGATCAATCCATCACGATACTATCGATAGTAAGGACGCCGCCATCTTTATTTCTTTCACCGTCGTTCCCAAATGCCTACAAACAGCAGCGCAATCTTGTAGTAGAGCTACCGCCATTAACGAACGCACCCATAGCAGACTGTAAAGCCCCAGTGGATCCTCTTCAATTGTATCGCGATACGACAAAGTCGCGCGATCTAGTAATTTTACATAAGAATAGAAATAAATATTATATATACTGTAGTACATATGGATATTTTTATGAAACTTTCCATAAGTTATATTTTTTATATTAATAATTTTTTCGATTTTTTTACGCTTTAAAAATAATTTGACTGCGCTTATTGATTGTTGTTGTTTTTATCGCATTTTCCATTTGACTACTTTTGGGCTATTTACTCTGTTGCCGGTTATTTGATTGGGAGTAAATAATCTGGTAGCGGGGAAAGATCGTGCACTTTGTACCCATGAGGCGAGGAAGCGAGACGTTCGACATGATTGTTACCGGGAAAGAGCAATCCGTTTCCATCGGTCTACATTTACTTAATTTTTCATCTGTAGGAGGAAGGAAACGAAGCAAATATATTTTAAAAAGTATCGCACTCGGAGGTTGAATCGATTTTTATGAATCGTGGGAAAAAGATGTAAGAAAGGTAACGTGTTCTTTTATTGTTCTGTTTCATTGAGAAATGTTAAGTGAAATTCATTTTATACTGTGGGGTTCCTAAAATCCAGTCGAAATTTCGATGAATTATAAAATTTCGGAGGGTAAATCGGATCAAGAGCATATTTTAGTGCGGTAGACTCGACAGAAAGGAAAACACTTCTAAAACAAATGCGACGCTGTGATGAGTGATGGAGGGAATGTCGACCGAGTGAGAGGGAGCTTTGTCAGGGTGCTAGTATACATGAGTCGGGGGGGTAAACAATCGAGAAAAGGGGGAACTAATGCCTAAAGGACACCTGTTAGGATGCGACTATGCAGACGCGAGGGAGAAGAGGCAAGACCCGATAAATATCAAAACCTGTCAGATATGTGCGAGAACCAGAAATTCGCTCTCGCTAGCATTATTTCTTGCTTCTTACTTTACAATTTGTTGTAGGGTTAAATTTTACAGTTGTCAATTATTTGCTCTGAAAATGGCGAGCACAAGTGGTGTGTCTAATGTACCATTGGAAGAGAGAAAATGAATCTGATGAAAATTCTTATTCTGAAGAATTCAGTGATATTGAAGATTTTACAGATGAATCATTGAGCTACGATGAGGAGGAAGTGTGCAAGGTAGGTGGTATATGGAAGCTAATTTCACAAAACGTACATATAAACCATAAAGTATTTCCCCACACATTTACTCAAAAACTGAGAAATGTAAATTTGTCATCTACGGATGAGCCGGTAAAATTTTTTGAACTATTTATAACTGAAAAATATCTTGGACATTTAGCACAGCAAACAAATATATATGCTGCACAAACTTTAGCAAAAAAAAAAAAAAAAAACTTTAACTGCAAGTAGCAGGTTGAAATTATGGAGAGACAAACATTGTGGAAATTTAAAAAATTTCTTGGACTATTATTATGGATGGGGTTAGATACCCAAAGTTAAGTGATTATTGGAGTAAACAACGTATATGTAAAAACGAAATTGCACCACAAACCATGGCACGTAACAGATTTGAACTATTGCTACCGATATGGCATTTCTCAAACAATGAAGAAGATAATGGAGACCGACTACATAAGATAAATCCTCTAAAAGACATACTTGAAGAGCTTTATCAATGATATAATGTACCTGGTGAATATTTATGAGTAGATGAAACAATGGTCCCATTTAGAGGATGATTACGTTTCCATCAGTATATTCCTGGAAAACGTCACAAATACGGTGTTAAACTGTACAAAATTGCTGATACAACTGGATACACTAATGGCATACAAATTTATAAAGGTAGAAGTGAAAGACCACAGGAAAAAATTTCCTTATCAACTGATATTGTTCTAAAGTTAGGCAAAAAATGTTTAGGCCAAGGACGTACAGTACATTCACAACAGATAATTACTACACATCGATTGAGCTGGCAGAACATTTATTAGAAAGACACCCATCTTATAGGAACCCTGAAAAAAAATAGGAAACATGTTCCCAAGGAAGTAGTAAACAAAACATTAGCTAAAACTGAAATTATTGGTATGCATAATGAAAAGGGAATAGTTGTAGCTAAGTGGAAAGATAAACGGGATGTGCTCATGTTGTCTACAAAACATACAACAGAAATTACTTCTACAGGTAAAAGAAACTACAAACAAGAAGAAATTTTTAAATCTAAAGTAGTTCAAGACTACAATATTGGGAAAGTGGGTATTGATTTATCTGATCAATACTCTAGTTACTCCACTGCAGTACGAAAGTTGGTAAAATGGTATCACAAAGTTGCAATGGAGCTTATATTTGGAACTACTGTTGTCAATGCACATATTATTTATAATAAAATACCTGATAAAAAAAAAGTATCTTACCATCTTCAAAGAGTCTTTAGTGAAAAGCTTACTCAATGGTGATGAAAGTCATCAAGAACCTGCAGCTCAAAACCCTAAAGAACACACATTGGAAACAGTTAGAGATGTTGACATAAGAAACAGAAAAATAAGGAAGCGTTGTGCATCCTGCTACGCTAAAAATACAGAGCAATTTGGAAGTCGTAAAGCTGATTTAGCGAGCGTAACACCACGAGTCGCTACATATTGTGTGCAGTGTCCAGGAAAACCTGCAATGTGTTCAAATTGTTTTGTAAAAATTCATAAATGAATATTATATACGAGGGTCGTCCCAGAAGTACAGTACCTGACCTGACAGATGGCGGTACTTGTTTGAAAAAAAAACGACTGTGTTCGAAAGTATCAACCTTATAAAGCTTAAGTTTGAAGACGTTACGTTGTATAGTATTTTTTTGGCAGCCATAAATAATGAACAATCTCAGTGAATTTGTAAACATGGAATAAATTTGTCATCATTATGTGATACAATACTTTCATTTGAAAGATTTCAGTCCAACCAATATTAAAGCTGAGCTAGATTCTACTCTGGGGGAGTCTGCTCCCTCATTTACAACAATAAAATATTGGGTGGCAGAGTTTAAACGAGGCCGTACGAGCTGACAAGATGAACATCGCAGTGGTTGACCAAGTGAGGTGACCATGCCAGAAATGGTGGAAAAAATCCACAAAATGGTATTGGATGACAGTCAACTCAAAGTGTGAGAGCTAGCAGACATGTTAGGCATTTCAAAAAGTGCTGTACATCACATTTTAACTGAAAATTTGGACATGAGAAAGCTATGCGCAAGATGGGTGCCATGTTTGCTCACAATTGGACAAACAGAGTTGTGAGGATGTTTCAATCGAGTCTTTGGCAATGTTTCACAGCAACAAAGCCAAGTTTTTGCATTGATTTATAACCATGGATGAAACATGGGTCCATCACTTCACACCTGAGATGAAAGAACAGTCGAAGCAATGGACTTAAAGGAGAGAATCAGCTCCAAAGAAGGTGAAAACAGTTCCATCTGCTGGCAAGGTCATGGCGTCAGTTTTTTGGGATGCGCCCAGGAAAAACAATCAATGGCAAGTATTATGCAAACTTATTGCAGCGCTCAAATCAAGAAAAAACGGCCACATTTGGCAAAAAAGAAAGTGTTGTTTCAAGACAACGCACCAGTTCACACATCCATTATTGCGATGGCCAAAATCAATGAATTAAGGTTCAAATTGCTTCCTCACGCACCCTATTCACCAGATTTAGCCCCCTCGGATTATTTTCTCTTTCCAAACTTAAAAAAATGGCTTGGTGATAAAGTTTTGCCAACAATGAAGAGATGGAGTCTGCGGTTGATGGCTGTTTTGAGAAGCTCGACAGTTCTCACTATAAACAGGGGATCGAAGCTATTGTACATTGTTGGAAAAAGTGTATCAAGCTAAAAGGAGACTATGTTGAAAAATAAAGATGTTTTACCAAATTTTTTTTGTCTTTGTTAGGTTAGGCACTTCTGGGACTACCCTTGTATGTATGTAAAACTTTTATATTGATTTTTATACTCGTTATAAATTCTTTTTTTCTAAATATATATTATTTCCACTTATATACGATTTTTGTTCTGTAATATTATTTACTTTATATGTAATAAAAACAAATAATTAAACTAGTTTTCGTTTTTTTATCCTTTTTTTTACCTTTTCGCTATTTAAAAAACACTATCAGATATAAAATAGTTTATTTAAAAAAACTACAACCACTGACCTTGAACGGCTTCATGAGGTCATTACAATGCGTCGGCAGTTGGAGCTACCACCGCCGGGCCATCCGACTGCCAGCGTTCAAAACCAAGTGCATACACGTCCACGAGAGGCCACCACTAGCATGTAGAAAACGTCTTACGAAGCCAGGATAATTTAACCTTGAGTAAAATTACATTGTTTAATTGACAACGGGCAGTCAGGTGGCTCTGTACAACGACTGCCATGACAACTGCTGGCGCATCATATGGCAGTGAACATGTTAATGTTAAAATAAATGGTTCTTTTAAGATACTTGCAAGACTCCACAACTTCACTGAAAGAGGTCTCCCGCGCATCATTGGTTTACGCGGGAAAAATAAAAGTCCGATACTTTTTGAACAGACCTTGTATCAGTATAAATTATATATGCATGATACAGTATGTACTGCATGTATAGTTTAATGCTGTATTTTGTGTTATGCCACATACTCGATGAAAATTGGCTCAAGTTACTGATAGCACCGCCCATGTGGCAGAGCTTGTCTCTAGACAGAGAGTTCTCCAACCTTATATTCTAGTAATTGTGTCCCCATACGTCATACTTTAATAATAGATTCATGCCAGTCATCTAACACCTTTCAGGGAAAAATATTTTAATTGAAACAACAAGGCTTCAGTTTGCATCAGAAGTTTTTATATAGTTAATCAGGGCCTCCTGCTCCTAAGAATTCTGTATCTGATCTCAGATTTCATCTAACACTTCTTTCTTGAGATTAAGGAAAGGTGGACGGACAACAGGAAATTTTTTATCAGTTTTAAAAGATATTTCCCTATGATGCATGTAGTATGCTTTTTTCTTTACATTAAAATAAATTTTAAACTTGAGACCTGAACCCAAAAAGTAAAATAACCAGAAAAAATTCAGTGTGTTGGTGTTTATTTTGTTTAACATCTCAGAATAGATTTACGTAAGGAATGAAACTTAGCATGATAGTTTCTAAATTTTTGTTAAAGATCACGGGTGGAAAGAGAAGGTTGTCATGGCTCAAGGTTAAGCTTAATGAAGATATTGTTAGAATTTCCAAAATTCTTTTTATAAAACTTCTCTACCTACAAAATTAAGCTTTTTGCCATTCGATAACAATAAAAAACGAATGTTATAAAAATATTTTATAACTTACCACACAAGTTTTATTTATTATACTGTCATTAAAAATACAAGTTACTTTTTAAATAAGTTTGACAGATGGGAAAGTTATGGAACTCCCTAGATTTTTTCAATTGATTTGTTTTAGTATTGCTATTTGTAATTTAACAAAAAAAATTTTTTTAACTAAGAATTAAGTAATTTTCAACTTAAAATTAATTAAAAATTTCTTTTGTTTAGGAATTTGGCCAGTAAAGAAGAGTATGTTATTATAGTAAGTTAACATTTTAATTTCAAAATTTATTTGATATCAAATGAAATTAGTTAATATTTCATAAATATTCATAAGAATTATGGCATCCCTAATGATGATTTGCTTCAGTCACTGATTGCTTTTGTAGACAGTTTATAGATAATTTTCTGAATAATCTGGATTTTATTACTTCTGATTTTGAAATTTGTTTATCAGTGTTGTTAACAAAGTATTAAAGTTAAAATTGTTACTTTAGGGTTCAAGTTTTGAAGACCGAATGCTTGTATTATGGACTGAATACAAGGTAAATTGTTTGAATTCTTGATTAAAGTGTAAAAATGACATTTGAATAACTAGAAAATAGTAAACACTACATACCAATTTTTGTTTGTTATTATTGTAATTTCATTACACTACAATACAAAAGATGTATCAATTACAGATCTTCAGTCTGGCAAAACAAATAAGATTTCAAATCATTATTCCGTTATAGATTCAGTTATAAATTTTTATAGTTGATAAATTTTTAAAATATATGTAATAATAATAAAGTACTAAATGGTAATGTCGTAGTTTGTAAAATAAAAATACATGTTATAATATTTAGGTGGTCTATCAATTATTGGGTCTTTTTAAAATTGTTCCTTTCTTTTGTAATCTATATTTTTACTATTCCATACATTTTTTGAACAATACAATCTTCAAAAATTGGTGTTCTTTCTTTGTACTCTTGCATATAGTCACACTATTTCTCTTGCACAAGCTGACTGGACCCCGAGTGAGCATTAGTTCTAAATTATGCCACTGTGACAAACTACCAATAACTGGTAGTTTGATTTGTGATATTTTTTGAGCATAATTACAAATTATTACATTGGTAAAATAATTATTTATTAAAATCATTAGTTTTAACAACAATGTAGAGCTTGTATGGGACCTGGAGATAAAGTGGGATTCTTCAACCACAAATCAAACTTCTGACCATTGGCGCTGTTTGCTGCAGCAGCATAATTTAGAACTAATGCTCACTCCAGTTGGCTTATTCAAGAGAAATAATGACTGACTGTATACATTAGTACAAAGAAAGAATACCAGTTTTTGAAGATCATATTATTCAAAAAATATATGGAATAGAAAAACTAGATTATAAAAGAATGATTTTAAAAGGACCCAATAATTGATAACTACTTAAATATTACTAAAAACATGTAATAAATGCATAAGAAATCTTAAAATCTTATCTGGAATGCAACTTGATAATTATCTGGATTATATAACTTGATGTTGCTTGAAAATAACTTCAGGCATAATTTAGTTAAGTATTATACAATTTTGTTAAATGAGTAACAAAATTATTGTATTGTATATTGCATATGGATTAACATTAATTGTATTTCATTAAGTGGATATTCTATTATATTCTTGTTGAAGATGAATTTTTCATAATTGAGGCAGAGCTTTGGTGAAATCTCTCTTATTTGGCTTATAAAATTGTGTTCATTGTCAAAATCTGTTTGATCGATTTTGATTAAACTTTGCTATTTTCCATTAATTGTGACAAGGAATCCATAAATGTAATTTAAAAAAATGGGGCCCATGACTGTTTTTGAGATACAAGATCATAGCACAAGTGATATTGTGTGACTGGCTCTCACATATGATGTCTCAAGACCTCTAGCACATCTATGTGACTTATAGAATTGATTTCATACTCAAAAATGTAATAAAAAAAATGTGGGTTCATATACAGTAAGGTCAAAATGACAATGTCCGTTGTCATTTTGATCTTACTGTAATGTCCGTACTCCCTGATGCAAGGATTGCACTTAATGGAATTTATGGGAAAATAATAAAACCAGAATTGCACACGCTTAACAGAAAAGGGCACAAGAACAAAACAATTGGCATTGATTGTTTTGTTCTTGGATTGCCTCTTTCCAGTTTTGTCTCGATCCTATCATGATATGACAGTCACGCAATGTTCTCGTTCTTGCTGATTCATTGATTTCTTCAGATCTCTTTTTTCTTTTTCTTTTCTAAAATGATTTTATGAAAATGATGATTATTTCTCTGACACCTCTAATGATAATTTATGATTAGTAGAGAAACTCTGAAATTCAGTTAAATATTAAAATAAACAACAAATCTTTGTGATTTGAGTCTAAAACTTTTTTTTTTCTTTCAGATTAAACCATTCTACAACAAATTCCATTGCATTCACCAAAGGTAAGTTATGGTATGGTTTCACAGCATCTTTTATTTTGAATTAATTGGTAAATTGTTCAAAACATGTGTATACACCTTCTGTATTTCAGATTTGCCAAAGTTGATTATTTAAAGTTATACTAGAACCAATTATTCAGATTGATCTGGTCTCCTTTGAAGTCGTCACATCCAATCAGACATACTGATACTTCCAATAATTGAAAACTCTAGCATTCATTAAAAACTGGATTTGATAAGTTGACTAGTTTTTGAGTTACGACATGATTTTTGTAGCTTTGTTTATTAAAAATGATACAAATAATGACAGTCATGTATTATGACAAAGAATCATGAAATTAAAATATAGCTGAATGTGTGATGGCCATTTTTTATTTTGTTGGCTATTAGAAGTTAAATTTGTCATACAATAAAAATAATTTGATTAAAATGCTGTTTATTCAGAGAGAATTTTTTCACAAATTATTGTGTACAAAAATGACAATTACTAATGTCATTTTTCCAAAACACTTCCAAAAATACAGGACTGCCTTGTACTTTAAATTTATTTTGTTTCAGGAGGCTGTTTGAATTCTGAATTGTATCAGGTCAGTCCATAAGTTCATGTATATTTTTATGACCTTGAGAAGAATCTTGTTTTGCTGTTAAAAATGTCAGTCTAATGTGATACTTTTTACACTGAAGTGTTAAATTGGATCTCATTCATATAATACTGTTCAGAATTGGGAAAATTTCAATTGTTTATTTTTGTTAAAATGGAAGTAACAGACCATTATAAGAGATGTTTTATACTTTTTACTTTTAAGTGGTGAGAATGCTACAAATGCAGCCAAAAAATTAAATACTGTTCATAATCAAACTGTAATTAGTGTAAGGAATGTGCAGAAGTGGTTTGAAAGATTTAGAAACAATGATTTTAGTGTGGAGGATAAGGCTCGTACTGGAAGACCCATTGACTTCGATGATGATGCTCTCTCTGCACTAGTTGAAGCAGAACCATCTTTAACAGTTGATGAAATTACGGAACACTTAAATTCATCCCATGGAACTGTTCATAGACACCTACAACAAATCAGAAAAGTTTCAAAGCTAGGAAAATGGATACCACATGAACTGTCAATGACTAACCAACAACAACGTGTAAACATTTGCATGTCCCTTTTATCCCGTATTGGTTTAGAACTTTTTCTTGATTGGCTGGTTACTGGAGACGAAAAATGGATTCTCTATAATAATGTGACGAGAAAAAGACAACTCAAATGTATTGTGACCAATTAGAGCATTTAAATGAAAAATTGAAAAAAAAAAATCGACTGTCATTAGTGAACAGAAAGCAGGGGTCGTATTCTGGTCACTGTCTCTGGTCTCTCGTAAGCCGGTCACTGATTGGCTAATCATTTGGATTAGCCAATCAGCGACCGCCTTGCGAGAGACGAGAGACAGTGACCAGAATACGGCCCCAGGTTCTCTTGCAACATGACAATTCCAGACCCCATGCTGAAAAAATAACTACAGAAACTCAAAAGCTTCAACTGGGAAATTTTACCTCATCCACCATATTTGCCAGATATTGCTCCCAGTGATTATCATCTTTTTTGTGGTTTTCAGAATTTTTTAAAAGGGAAACTTTTGAGAATGGGAACAATTTCTGAATATTTTGATTTGAAACCGAAATCATTTCACAAAGACAGGATTAAAAAGCTACCATCAAGATGGCAAGAAATTGTGCAAAATAATGGTGAATGCATTATAGATTGAAATAAAATTTAATAAAAAAAATTTTTTTTTTGGTAGATAAAAATATGCATATTATGGACTGACCTGATATGTTTGTTTAATGAATAAATTATTTGCTGGGAAATAAATGGTTTTGAATTTTGAGAAAATTACCCATTTCAATAAACTTTAGCAAAATAACAATGAAGTCCTAAATAATAAAACAATAAATAGTATGTAAATACTTTAAATTAAAAATGAAATTGCATTTACCAGTTTTGGCATCTTAAACATGGTTGTAATATTGATTTAAAAAAAAAAAAACTGTCAGATGCAACTCAGGCTTTGTTGCTTCCACACTCTTGGATGCCATGTATATGTGAAATCAAACACTGAAGGTGTGTGTAATGCAAGCAAGAGATGACAGTACATAAGGCATTTATGCAGCAAGTGCATTTTTCACTGCATGCATGATTTGAAAACAGCATCTGGATTTAATTTTGAGTTTAATTCTAATTCAGCTTAAACCATTTGGCTGAAGGAAAAATTGAACTGGTTGGTTTGCTATACAAATTCCCCCATGCAGCCCAAGGGGTTAAACTTTTAACATTTTTGGTCTACATTGACCTTACCTTCCTCAGGAAAAAAATGGTTTTTGTTTTATGTTGTTTAAGTGCAGGTAGAGGAAAGAAATATGTTTTAAAAGTGATGTTTTTAACAAGGTTATGAAACTGGGTAAATTTCAAAAGTTGACACACCAGTTCTGTTTCTAAGTTTATATCAACAATTAGACATTGACCTGACCTGATCATCCTATTGTTTAAAAAGTGATTCACAAATACAAGTTGAACTGAATTTAAAATCTTACCACTAAACATATTTTCAAGTCTCACAAGCTGTAGAATTCAAAATCCCAAAATTTTAATTTATGCATTTTTTAGAACATTGTTTTGTGCAAGGTTCATTTTTTCTGTCTTGTAACTTTTGCAAGGTTTTTGCGAAAATTATATAGAAATGAAATAAAACAAACTTTGCTTCTTTTTAATAGCTAATACAGTAATACCTCGACTTACGCGAACCCGGAGTTACGCAATTTTCAAATCTCGTCGATTCGTTTTTTGTTTGAGTGCCATGAAACTCTTGATTACTCACTCCTCCCACGCTATTCAGCTTACATGTTCAGACGTGTCACGCGGAATCAACACATAGCTACAATTTATTTTGTGTTATTTATTTCTGTGTTTGTTATATCTACGGAGACTTGAGAGACTCTATGTAGTGATTTCTTGTAACCGTAAACGAATCAAAAGACGAGATAAGATTAACGAGAACACTTATTAGCTTACATACATCCGATTTGGATTTTACACAAATTGTGAAATTATACCCCGACTTACGCAGTTATTGCTCGGTCCCACCTATCGCGTAAGTTCGGGGTATTACTGTATTTGTAATTTAACACTATTAACAACTGAATTGGTTCAGATAGTGAAAATCATCAGCCTGCTATTCTGTAAGACCTTGGCCACATTTTTAGCTAGTTATAATTAATGCAAATGTCTATGTTGAAACCATGATTTTGGTTTCCAATATGTTGGGCTGCCTTAGTACCTGTAAGACAAGTAAGTTAAAACCAGCAATTTGCATAACTTTCCCAACTTTTATATTAAGCAAATTAAAGAAAATTGTGTGGGGCACCATCTGTTGAGATTTTATATAAAAAAAAAAAACCTTAAGCTTTGTTGTAATAGGGTAATTAAAAGTATAACTTTGAGGGGAGGGATTATAAGTGTAAATGTGAATAATTTGTAATGAACAAGGGAAAGTATTTGAATCTTATGTATAGACAACAGCCGGGAAAGTAAAAAAGTAAGGTCGGAGTTGGGTTTTTTGTTAACTGACTCCACCACACTGGCTTCATAGCTGCTTACAATGAAACATGTCCTAAGCCAGGGCTTCTTAAACTTTTTTTATTCATGACCCCATTTAAGTTATATACAAATTTGCAAAAAATAATTGTGTAATACCACAGTTCACTCTTGTGTTACAATAGAACAGACAACTGAATACACTGAAAAGTGACAACACTACAGTAGTTCACACTACAATCTGTTGCTGAATCATTGTCTCACTGCACCAGAAGTGACACAAAGCACAACTCACGAAACCTATGACAAAAAGCATGCCATTTTCAAATTCTCAAATTATTTTCAATATTTTGCATTAAAATCTCATGACCCACAGTTTAAGAAGCCCTGCCCGAAGCAAACTAATGATAGTTTCATATGAAACAATTACATCATTGGTTTCCTTAGTAGCTTGACACAAAGAAACATGCCCATACACATTTGCATAAATTTTCTAACTAGGTAAAATGAGAAAAGGTCTCTGAGAATAGCAGGCTGAGAATTTCCACTATCTGGACCAATTCAGTTGTTAATAGTGTTAAATTACAAATATTAGCTATTAAAAAGAAGCAAAGTTTGTTTTATTTCAATTCTATATAATTTGTTTTTACCTTGCAAAAAGATACAGAACAAATAAGAAAGGCAGCTATAATTTAAATTTTAAATGTTTGAAGTTTAGATTATTAGACTCTAAAATAATATATTTTTGTTATCTTTATCCTTTAATCCAACCACAGAAGTAACAGTTACAATGGTTTTGAAGAATAAAACTTCTTAACAAAGGTAAAAATTTCACAAAGGTTATTTATATAAATAAATATATATGAAAAAGAGAAATATATGAAGATAATGTCATGAGTCAGCATGAAAATTTAAATTCTGAAAATCAAGATGACTGTTGAATGCATAATCAATTGAAAAATTTGTTTTCATATAATCATAGTGCTGAATATCTGGTACCTGTTTTATAAAATTATTTGGTGGAATTATTCTTCAAATAATGGCACTAACCTTTGGTAGAATCGAGGGCGAAATCGTCAAATTTCCTAATGATTCGTTTTTCTTTCAATTAACTTCATGAATATCCAGATTTTTGCATGCACAATTTTGGCAGCCTTTAAAACTTCATATTCTCAACTGACAAGTGCATCATTCAAAAAAATGTTTTAGATTTACACCAAAGCAAATTTTTATTAAATCCAGCCCCTGGCATTCAGATATTTTAGTTCAAAAATAACATTTAATCACAAAGTTGTGTGGGGTGCCATCTGTTACAGGATTTTGCCAAGTTTTTATATCAATGGCAAAAGGCTTAAATTTGAGGTGGTGATGAGTTTTATAAGAAATTGTTAATGACAATTTTACTCGTTTATTAGTGTGAGAACCGAGGGGGTTAGTTGTCCCCACTTACCAGCGGCGCTGTCAGAGGATGGCTTTATAGGAGGGCAATATAAAATGAGTGGGGAGGTTAATGGGCAAGTTGACAGGTTCCCAAATATATACACAGGTTAAACAAGAATAACACATTTAATAAACAATTATAAAATTGTACATATCAAAGGCTAAGGTGAAGATCTACAAAAATTCTATTCTATGTTGCTACAATGATTTGTCTTCAATATGAAACATCTAATCTCTATTCTCTAAGTTAAGAGACGATAAAGAGATCTCTAGAAGAGAGATTTCACAGAGAGTATACAAATAGATAAAGAAAATAAATACCTCTAAGTTCCCAATCCGTAATATGGGTCGTCGGTAAAAACGTTCCTGGATCGTCACGGCAGTTATGGCAGTATTGGTCAGTAGATGTGGCAGTCGATATCCACCTTGTGGACTGCGTCTAAGCCCTCTTTATACTATTTTTGAGGGGTGAGAACTATGACATCATTAATGATTTATATGCACACCTGTTCGTGTGTTGATGTCTAGATCTAGCTAGTACGGACCACTGACAGAGAAGTTTGTTTAATTTATTGATATCAGTGTCTAGAAGATACAATTTTATAATATAAATTTCTATACGTTCGACAGCTCTCATCCATAAATTAACATTCATCTGACAATAATTTCTTTAACCTGGTCAACTATCTAGATATTGTTTATATCAAACGTCACGTTTGACTACTTACGAGGCGATTTATTGCTGTGATTACATGTCACATGCAACCAAAGAGGGGGTAAGAAACATCTCTTATTCCTGTATTGTTGATATTAACGTCTATAGAATTACCTTTAAACAAATGGAGGAGATTTCTTTTATTGATATACTAACGATTTTTTACTACTATACTAACGATATATACAAACAAGGAGATCGTCTCGGTCATCGACCGCAGAAGTCCCCCTTTTTACCTGATCACTAAGTTTATTAGAAAGGTGATACTGTTCTAAAACAAAAAGGTTTTGGACCGTCACATTAGCATTAAGTTTGACCCCAAAAAGGCAGAGGATTTTCTATGGTAAAGTGGCCCTATTTAAGCATTAGGTGTGTGAAGAAAATTGAAAACTCCATTTAGCTAGCTAGCTTGGTGAGGAAAACTCAACCAAATACCAATATTCAGTTTTATCCCATTAGCCACCAGTAGTCCCCAGTATTGTAATATAGTGCTAAGCAGTACCATAATACTTGAGTTACCATGTTTTTAGTAGTAATACCATGTCCATAAAGAAGAATCAACTGAAATAGTTGTGCTACTAAAACAAAAAAGTTATACAGTGTGCCACTATTAGACAAAGGTTGAAAAATACTAGTCATCTAGCTATTAAATTTTTCAATTTTATAAAATATTTAAATTAAAATGTTAAAACAATGTCTTTAATTAAAAACACACTAAAGATTAAAAAGTAAATATTGCAAAAGTTTTTTATTTCATGATGTATTAAGTTTTCTTCTGCAAACTCTGGGATCTCAACATCATATTCATTAACCCTGTAGGTCTGCATGAAGCAGTTTGAATTATCTTGTATACACCAAGTTACTTGAATTATATACCCAGATAGGAAATTTCTAGTGTTCAGCACTAATAATTTCTCCTTTTACAAAAGAAAAGTAATAAAATTTACATAGTAAATATTATATTCAGATTTACATATTTTAAACTTCATTAAATATATATGAATTATCAAACTGATATTTTCCTAATTTAAGCAGAGTAATCTAGACACATTCATTTAGGAAACAATCTTGATATAAAAAATGTAGAACAAGAATGATATACTAATGTCATTTTAATCTTCCAAAAACTGTTTACAACACAAATGAATAACTTGACCAAGACACCTTTATTTACAATTGAGAATTTAGAAATGAATATATAGTTTAAAAGACACCAGTTTTGATGACAAATCATAAAAGCACTGTAAAAAATAACACCGATGAACAGTAGTGGATGTCAGCAACATGATTTACTACAGACTGCAAACATTCTATCAGACAAATGAGATATGATGGTTTAGAAATGTGCAGGAATATCTCAAAACCAAATCTGAAGGGAAGCAGTTTTTTGTAAGTTCTGAAAGTTTCTTATCTTAAATTGCATAAACTCAATTCTCTCATCCATTGCTGCAAAATGTTTGTCTTGTCTTTCATCACCAATGCTGTTTTAAAGCTTTTATTAAATATAATTGTTCTGATACAGTTCAACACACTAATGCTTATGGGGAAGGTCCAGTACTTAACTAAAGAAATTATTCCTGTGGTGCCATAGCTTTGGCTTGAGCTCTCACTCTTTTCTCATATTCCAATCGATTCTGACTACATATAAAAAAAAATTACCAGTTTAACTTCAAAGAATAATAATGATATATATTTATATATAAATATATTTACCAATATATAGTATATGCTTCTGCCTGGGCAGGATCTTTAATATTTGGTTCATTCAAAAGATCTTGTATTCCAAGCAGTATCTAGAGAGGAGGAGAATTTTTCAATCACTTATTATATATAAAATAATCTCAAATTTTCTGAAAATCCTACCTGTTTAATTGTAATGGCTGGTCTCCAATCTTTCTCTTCATCCAATAATGATAAACAAACAGTTCCAGAAGGATAGACATTTGGATGAAACAATGGTGGCTCAAATTTACCTAAATTTATTTAATTATGTTAAAATTTATGGACAAGATCTGTTCATACAAAGAAGAGTATTTACACTGAATTCAAAGTTATTTCTTGACAACTGTATAAAAAATCTTAAAAATCTACATTTTTTAAAACACATTTTAATAGTTTTATTACTAGCATCAAAATTTTCTACTTCAGATAATTATATATTTTTTTCAGCTGTCATAAAAATTCTAATTTTTTGTATTCAAGGATTAAAAATTTTACATATATGTTTTTGTAACAAATAATAAAAATAACACACAACTTTATAAAAGTCAGAATTAAAGTATTTTTAACCTTTTCTGAAAATCAAACTAAAAGTATTCAAGATAAAATTCCAAAATTACTACTATAAAAACTAGCTATATAAATGTGTGTATATATTTTCAAACAAATCAATTTTAATGAATATAACATTAATAAATAATTTATGATGATTATATATCAACTTAGCATGGATAGTTCGTAAAACAATGAAGATTACTTAAAAACTGCTACAAAAATTTATATAATTACATAATATAGATAAGCATTTTGCAAATTTTGTTTTAATGATTATATAGACTGTGATGATGACTATCACTAAAACCAGAATCAGCAATTCAGAAGACTGTTGATTCTGTTCAAGGTACAGAACAACAAATAAATAAAAACATTGTTTGGAAAGAGCCAGTTAAGTTGAAGGAAGCAAGGAAAAGTCTTGACAGATTAAAAAAAAAGTATGTTTACAGAGCAAGAGATGTTATTGTCTGTGTTAGACAAGATAGAATTTTCTGTAGCACCTAACATCTCAACATAAATAACATGGACCGAAAAAAATTAGACTTCTATACTACTAACATTTAAGCCTATTTTTGTAAAGTTGTAATTTGATTGTGTATTTTTTTTAATGTATAACTCTTCAATAAGTAGTTCATTAATAAGTGTTATTTCATATGTGGTCCTTGTAATTTAGCATTTAACTTACTTGATGATAACTTGTTTTTTTTCCATTACAACAATCTTTCAGTTTAACAAACATTTTTGAGATCACCTTAAATTTGTTGCAATGTGATCCCACTGTATATTATAAAATATAAATACAGTAGTTCCTCCTGTAGATAAACACATCACTTTTTTAAAGCACTGCATGATAAATATATCTGTTTTTGAACCAGTGTTTTTTTTTATAACATATATTTGTATAATTAAGTCTCACTATTATTGATTGGTTATAACATTGATTAATCTAGAAATACATTGTAAATTTAGAGAAAAAAAAATAAATATATATATACATATATTTCAGGGGACTACGGATTGAATTAATAACTACAGAAAATCAATTTTTTTTGTTGTTAATTCTGATCAGTGATTTAATTGGTACCAATTTTAACTGTTCATAAATTACTCAGGAATTCTGCTATTAAGTCAAATATACCTAAGAAGTGAATTGACTTTATTACATAAGTAATAAATATTAGCTTTTCATATCTTACTTTATAATATAAAGAAGAAAAATAAGACATTTCAAATTATATTTTTAAGTGAGATAAACTATAATAAATATTTAGCATAGTAGTTTCTGTTTTTGCTTTAAGTTAAAATTACACACAATTACCAGTATAATTTCTTTTCTGAAAAATATATTTTTTTAGAAAATTAAATCTGAAGACTGGACTTTTACATGTCTAGCAAAATTTAATTATTCTACTTTTTGATAAAAAGCAATATCAATTATATGCTCAAATGTACTTAATTTTTGAATTAAATCATACATTTTGGAGGCGTTGAAGGATAGTCTTCCTTGAAAATCATTCTTAGTCTATATAGTCCACCTTCCCAAGGAGTCTAGTTAAAAATTTTCAAAAAATATGTTAAGCATTAATTGAAATTTCCATAAAGATTTATTTTTAATAATTACACATACAGCTTTCTTCCCAGGAATTGCACATTCCCAATTCATAAGATTGAGTGTTCCATCATTATTCTTTGTTGGTCTTGCCACAAATCCCTGATAAATGAAAATAACTAAATCTAATCTGAAATAATAGTGTCAAATTACAATTTGTCTACTTACAAAAGGATGATCTTTTCGCCAAGCTTTTCTTTCTTCAGCTAATCGAGCAATTGCAATTCCAGACATTTTCTAAAATCACATTTAAAATTAATATATATTTTAAATTTTTAATTAATTAAAAGTGAATTATCATTATTGTAAATAAACAGAAATAATGACAACAAATGAAAATAATTTGAATCAATCCCAAAACATAATGGAATTGAACTTTAATTCTTTATTTTCAATCCTCGTAATTTAATTTAAGTTATTCTAAATTGAGAAAATTCTTTGCAAACAACAAATAATCTAAATTATTGTATAATTGTTAAGACTGATAATACAGTAGAACCTCCATTATCCGGACCTCCATTATCCGGATTTTCGATTATCCGGATTGTTCAAAATAAACAAAAATTTTACGAATTTGCTGATTTGCACTTGGCGAATTACGACACTGTTTATGTACGTGATGGAATGCATAACTTTTTTTGTTTCAACAACGTCTCACCCAGCACAGTGGTCGTAAACTCTTAAATATATTTTACGTAGTAATAAAAATATAACTTGACATACGTATTTATAAATAATTTATATTCAAATTACATCATTTCTATGACCAAGGGCGGCGTAAGGCATGGACGACGTGGGCCACCGTCTATGCCTTGCGGTCCGAAGGGCCTCGCGCCTCGAAGGTTTATGCATTACTTAAAAGCCGCTCACGCAACGAAAAAATTTTACTTGTCATAAAACGATAAATAGTTTGTCAAATTTTTATTCATAAAAATGCAGTTTCAACTGCTTTTTATTTTATAAAATCCGTCTTCTTGCGCCACCAGAGGGCCTTTTAAACAATAGGTAGTCTGTTAGCGTTGGTCAGTAGTAGTCCTAATGCAATACGAACGTTTGTTTCTTGAAAATTTGATCACGATTTAAATACAGCATTTACTTTTAATATTACCGATATGTCATTGAAAAGAAAACGTGTTGTATTATCATTAAAAGACAAATTAAAGTATTTGTTTTGATTATCCGGATTTTTCCTTATCCGGACTACCTTCATCCCCAATTAGTCCGGATAATCGAGGTTCTACTGTATTTAAATTATCAAATGATTTAATTTATTCAAAAATCTATCAGATATCTTGCAACCTTTACTAATTATTTTTTATCAGAATAATTCTAATTTATCATAACAATTACTTCTTGTTAATACTTAATTTAGAAAAAAGAAATCAATAGCACCTTAAAAAATCTAGCAATGAGTAACTTTTCAAGCAAAAATCTTTTACAACCATGGGACAATATTCTACCATATACTCATACTATAAGTGTATTAACTTTAAGAACTTTTTTATTGTATATCACACTAGCTGTTACCAGCGGCTTTGCCCGTGCGGATTTTGTAAGCAAACCCAATTTTTATTCAGTATTTCAACAACCATAGTAATTGTTATAACACCTACTGCTGAGAATGATGAAAATTGCCGAGAATCAAATGAACTATTTTCAATTTGATCAATTTTCTGGAACGTTTACAATCGTTCTATAATCAAACCGATACGCAATAACAAATTCGAATTTAAAAAGGTTTGAACATTTGGTTAAAAAATCAAAATATATAAAAACATTTATAACAATGTTATCAATTTAATACACCTAAGTACTTAACGAAGACTAAACATAACAAAAAATCTCATGTAAAATAGTACAGTAGAAGCCGTTCTTCCGGTTAAGCCTTAATGCTCTCCCTCTCCCTCCGCGGGGGAATTTCGAAAAATCCCTTCTTAGTGTGCATTGCCATGGCGTACCCTACTAAAATGCAGATAAGAACAGAAAATCGCATCTAAAATAGTACAGTAGAAGCCGTTCTTCCGGTTAAGCCTTAATGCTCTCCCCCCGCAGGGGGAGAGCATTAAGGCTTAACCGGAGGCAAATTTAGGAAGCATTAAGGCTAAACCAGATGAAAATTTTTTGAAATTCCCCCGTGGGGAAATTTCGAAAAATCCCTTCTTAGTGTGCGTTTTCATGACGTACCCTAACTGTGTACCAAATTTCACCTCTTTAGGTTCAGTGGTTTGCTCTGGGCGATGATGAATCAATCAATGACTCAGTCAGTCAGGACAAGTAATTTTATATACAGGTAACCCCTGTATAACACGGTAGTTACATTCCAAAAAATTGCCGTGTTATGCGAATCCTTGTTATATGAAACAAAGAACTAATACGAAAAGGAGGGTTAGGTTCCAAAAATTAAAAAACATGCTAGTATATTTTCATAATTAAGATAAATATCTTCATTAAAAATTTTTTAAGTGATACATATTAATATAAATTAAACAATGTTTTCTTCGTCATCACTAAAAACACTATTAATTAACCGAGAGCGTTTTCTTTTTGGCAAGTTATCCTTATCCTCTGAGCATTTTTCTGCATTATCTTCAGATCCATGCTTTACCTTTTGCAAAATGTATGTAATTTTAGATTGCTTGCTTCTAGTTAAAAGGTCTTTATAAATTTCCTTATATGGTGCTAAGCACTTATGAAGAATAAAGCAAGTATGGAATAAGGGAAAAACATTCGGCAACATCAGAAGCAGAAGCGTCGCGATCTGGCAACATTGAAACAAGTTTCGAGAAGGACCACGTGTATCGACAGAAGGCGAGAAGAGAAAATTTACATACTTAAGTACTAATAGTTCACGAAAATAATAATTTTCGTGAACTATTATTACTTAAGTATGTAAAAATTTATTACATTTCCTGTTGTACAAGGGTTTTACCCATTTCTCGAACCGTGTCAGAGTGGATCCGTGTTATACGGGGGATGGTACCAATTCTCGAACTGTGTTAGAGTGAATCCGTGCTATAGAAGTGCCACGTTATACGGGGGTTACCTGTATTTAGATGATGTTTCATTCCTAACAAAAGAATCTACATAAATTATATCACTAGTTTAGACTGATTTTTTCCATTATTTTCTCCAGAAATAAAGCATTGAAATGTAAATATGCATATCGTATTTAAATAAGATATTTTACATTAATGATAATTTGAATGAATGAAGACCTTGCCAATACGCCCCAAAGCCTGGCAGTTTTGTTATTTATTGTTATAGGCTAGTTTTGTTCATTTTGAGTGCTGCATGCTTTTATGAAGTGTTAAACATGGTGCTTTATTAATATAGAACATACTGAACACATTAATTATAATTTCATGCATCTGGATAAGTCAAAAATTTGATTATCTAAACAGAACATTTTTTGAAAATACTTTAATACTTGGAACCTCAATAGTTTTGTTCCCAAATTCCTAGTAAAATCCCATGTTTAGCAAAAATTACTTTTGACCAGTGATGATTTGCATTTCTATCAAAAAAGGTCAGAACAGACAGACAGAAGCACACCCACCATTTTGAAAACATACACAGTACGTGTATCCTTTTTTGAGTGTTGCTATATTAGAAGAATGTAAGGAACAATCACGACTAACAAGGGACTCATTGGTATGTCATAGTCAAGAGTTACAAGCATATTTTCCAACAGTCTACCAGAAGTATCCATCAGTCCTTCATGTAGGACCTCCTTGTCTAATCTATGGTTAAACAATTTTATTTCAAGATGTAAAAAATTAACTTTTCTAAAAACTGCAATCAAGCAATAAGAGCAAATGTAAGCTTAATTGAGAACAGCAGCAACATTATGCAAGAAAAATACAGGGCCATTCCACATCAAGTGATCAAGGTCTCAATCGATTCTCTCAGATTTCAACAGAATTTTGCACAAAGGTACATAAGGACCTTAAACTAAGCCATGTAAAATATTAGCCCATAGACTGCATGGTTCATGAGACATAAGCCAAAACATGTAAGTATAGTACCTCAAGCCACCTGTGTTTGTGCCATGATTAAACAGTTGTCTTAATGGTTCTTTGACTAGGAGCAATTACAACACAAAACTTTATAGTATAAGACAGTTTCAAACGGAAAATTCAAATATGCTAACAGAAGATTCTAACAAAATGTAATTATTCTATTCATAAATCTTTACCAAAGTTTAGTAAAATTCATTCTCATGGAACTGAACTACTTAAACTAATGAGACAATACAATATGAAAGACATTGAGGACAATAAAGAGAATTTATTAATTTTAAAACATATTCATAACAGAAATATCATGTTCTATAGTTATAAAAACATGATATTTCTGTTATGAATATGTCCAAGGACAGCATGTTTATACACAGTAGTTCTTAACCTTTTTATACTCGCAGCCCACAAATATTTCATAATTTTTTTGTGACTCCCATTTCTTTTAATAATAATTTATATCTGTTAAATTATCTATAATAAATTGTTTTTTTTTTATTATTGTTTTATTTTTAAAATTCCAAGAATTAATATTTCTTACAATTACTTTGGACTAAAATAAGTAAATACTGCAGTATAAGTAGCATATTTGCATTTATTTCTTCTGTACTAACAAAGTTGTATGTAGGAAGAAATAAGAAATAAAGTTTTCGTATTTGGTGTTTTTTTTATTTATTTCTTATTTCACTTTTCAATACGATATTCGGTTATACATCAATTTTTGACAAGACTATGTCTTGTTTATAAAATCGTACTGCCGTTTTATGTTACCAACATAGAGGTATGAAGGAGTACATGTCGAGAGTTGATATTTGGCACAGAGTATTAGATGCCCAAATCATTTGCGCATAAAAAAATCCAGACTCATAGGTAGTCAGAGAATCAAGTCAAAATAAAATACAAATTGGTGGCCCTCTTCTACAAACAGGCAAAACAGCCACATCACCCCACCGAAGTCAGGTGGGGGAGAATACCACCCACAGTCATTCTAAGAAGTGAACTCTGACCTTAGGCCCGAACACATAGTTTCTTCTATGTTAAATAAAATTTCTAATCTAATTTTGTAAATTTGGGAGTGCTTCAAATATGACATTAAAACGGGGTAGTTACAAGTGGGTTTTTTTTAACATTATCTAGTATAGTAAAATCGTGGAACTGATAAAAATTTGACGTTATATTAGGGTTGTCGTTAGATCCGACGACGTTATAATCGGGTTAAACTGTATATTGTTTATGCAAAATAAAAAAATAATTTCGGACGATACAATAGCCACGATTATTTTTTCAAAAATGGGAAATTTTTGTTACGCACCAACAAAAATTCAACCCAAGCTGACACGCAACAGATAGAAATTTCAAAATTGGATAGGTTAATTTCATTGAAAATGCATGTGGTCGGCGAAGTTTGAATGATCGCACCCAAAGCAGCGATACCAAAGAAGATTGGAGAATGAGACTCGCCTTGAGCATCAAAGTGATTCCGCTTAGTAGCGAGTCTCCGAGACAGTCTTGTTCCAAATACGGTTTTGCTGTTTTACTTGTCTTTTTATTATATTCTGAAGGAAATTTTGCATAATTTGGCAGTCCCAGGCAAATTTCTTATGGACCCCCAGGGGGCTGCGGTCCCCCTGTTAAGAAACACTGTTTATACACACACTTTTCCAGAACTTCTTTATGCGGTCGTGGACAGCATTGCAACTCTCCTTCCCATCCTTGGGGTACACGAGGAGAGCATGCTCCATCATGGGTAGGGAAGGCTCCCACTTTGGCTTAGGGGGCCCACTTGCAACATTTACATAGGTTCTTTTTTCACCATCATGAGTCTTTTGTCTACTGTTCTATTGGGTCTTTGTGGATCAGTCGATGGGACATGGGCCATCTTCCTCTCTCAAAGGGCTCTGACTTCTGTCTTTAGAGTGCTAAGTTCGCACTCTTGTCTCAGGACTAGTGAGGTCACCTTGTTGAAAAGGTGCTGGATGGACCTTTTCTAGGCAAGACCAATAATAACTGTCAAAAGACCTACTGTCTTTTGACAGTTATTATTGGTCTTGCCTAGAAAGCCAGCAGTGCCTCTGAGATGTCCTCTATCTCCTTGTTCAGTTCTGAGCAATCATATTGCATCACAGCAGTCTCTTTTTGCCTTTCTGTAGAGGAAGGGTCTCTCTACATTCTCCAAAGCAATCAGTCATGCTGGGTCTGTACAGGACATCTCAACTTTGCCATCTTGAGGAGCAACTTCTCTGGTTGCTCCTGAAGCCCTCGTTACCTCGTCCCCAGCTGTGATTGAACGTTCTTCGGCTGAGAGATCATCACTGGGGATCACACCAGGAGGAGGCAGCATCTGAAGCTACACCCTCTTCCCATGTGCATCCATCTGCACAATGCATGCTCACTTCTTATGGTCACAGTGTGGCTGACCACTACTTCCTCCTCGGTTGCTGAGGCAATGTTGTCAGCCTTTTCTGGGCATGAGTTGGAGGCTAGATCGATGATCTCCCCAGCCCTTTCAACTACTGTTTGCAATCCCAACTTTGCAGCCTTTTCCTTTTTGCTGGCATTCTGCTTCTTGTGGGACTGCTGCTTTTTGACTGTGGTGCTGACACTTCCTCCCTCTTTAGATCTTGCCAGTGTTGGTACTCTCAGCACAAACCATTTTGGCCACTAGAGGGATCTTCCTAAGGACCATAGAAAGTTATATGACCCTTTATCTTTGTTCTGACCATGATCTGTCGACACATGCGGACGTTCAACCCACAGTTATCTAGAGACTTATTTGTATATCAATTCCTTGATTAAACGAAACTACTTTGACCACAACAATGCATATAGTCTGTGTGTCTCTCTGCTAATTCCCAATTAACAACAGATTACGGGCCAGAAAACCAATCAGCTGCAGACTTGTTCTACGAAACAAGTTCAATCCTGACAGAATGCTGGAGCGACGCAAAGCACAATTAGTTGCCAAAGGCTATACTCAAAAGGCAGTATAGATTACAAAGAAACAGTCGCTCCTGTAGCTCGACTCAGTTCCATTCGAACAGTCATGGCACTGACAACTGAACTCGACCTCAAAGTCCACCAACTTGACATTACTACAGCATTCTTAAATGGTGATATCCAAGAAAACATCCTCACAAAAATTCCAAGCCAACTAAATGAAACACTCGAGAACATTATAAACAACTACTCTGAACTCCAAGCAGTACAACAATGAGCTATTAAATGGTCACAGCAACTTAAAGATGGAAAACCTAAAGTGCAAAAATAAATAGAGCCATCTACAGCCTAAAGTAAGCAGGTCATCAGTGGCATAAAAAACTGGATTTGCAGTTACATAAACTGGGATTCCAACCCATCGCCGTTGACCCTTGCCTTTATATGACAAAAAAATGATGAGTACATCACTATAATAGCTATTTATGTTGACAATTTGATAGTAGCTTGCAACAACAAAGCAAAGCTTAATATGATAAAATTTGAACTCAGCACAATTTTTAAATTACGCAACATGGGACAAATTCACTGGGCTCTGGGCATCAAATTCTCCCAAACCAAAAAGGAGGGGAAGAAAGTAATCGTGTCCCAGAAGAAATACATTCTAGACATCTTGAAATGTTTCAGCATGGAAGAATGCAAACCCATTGCTACTCCTCTCGATGGAAATTCCAAACTGCTAAAACTGAGTGAAGAAGAAAGCCTTTCTGGAAGTGAGCAAAGAAAAATCCCACACCAAAACCTTATTGGAACACTTATGTATCTCACCATCGGTACTCGCCCTGACATTGCCTACACTGTCAGCATGTTGAGCCAATTCAACACTTGCTACAACCATACCCACTGGCAAGCAGCAAAACGAATGCTCCATTACATCAAAGGCACTGCCGACTATGGAATCACATTAAAAAAAACAGGTAAACTACTCGAAAGCTACGTAGATGCCAACTATGGAGCATGTCCAAATGATTAACGCAGTTACACAGGCTACACGTTCATGCTCGCAGGTACAGTTGTGAGCTGGGAATAACGAAAACAACATACATTTGCACTCAGCTCAACTGAAGCCGAATACATCAAACTAATTGAAGCAGCAAAGGAAGCAATCCACCTTAAACACCTATTCTGCAATGTTCACTCAAGCCCAGATCATCTCGTAACAATCTATGATGACAACCACAGTGCCCAGAAACCCAACCTTTCACTCTCATACAAAACATATTGAGATACATCATTTCATCTGGAAGGCTCTCGAATGCAAAGACATAGACATCAAATATCTACCCACTAGCAAGATGCCGGCCAACACCCTAACAAAACCATTGTTTTCGAACAAGCATTGGTTGTGCATCACCAACATGAGTATCAGACCCATAATATCAAATTGAGGGGGGTGTTGGTACTCTCAACACAAACCATTTTGGCCACTAGAGGAACTTTCCTAAGGACCATAGAAAGCTTTATGACCCTTTGTTCTTCATTCTGACTGCAATTTGTTGACACGTGTGGACGTTTGTCCCACAGTTATGTAGAGACTTATTTGTTTATCAATTCCTTGATTAAACAAAACTACTTTCATCACTACAATGTGTATAGTCTGTCTCTCTGCTAATTCCCAATTAACAACAGCCAGCTCCTTAATATCTCCTGTTTGCTCAGGATTCTCGACTTTACATTGCTGAAAGCACAGAGGTGAATGCACTAACTCTCTTTTGTTTGGCCATAATTAAATAAAAATATACAGCACTTATAAGCTTAGCTTTTTTATTATATTTACTACTCTAAATTGAAGGATTTTACTTTGGCCATCCATATTGCGTGTTTTAGGCATCCATTATTACAAGGGATATTTTTTAAATAAGGTCCATTTGTGAATGAGAGTGAGAATGACGTGCGAATGCAGCAGTGTGCATGAGCATCTGCTTTCAGCACGCTTTGCACGTGTTTAGATGCCTTTTGCAGCCGTATCGGCTGTCTGTATGCTGAACTGTAGAAGTTTATAATGTTTAAGAAAACTGAGTCATCCGCCGACTAAGATACGATCTGTTATCCGATTTCAGCACAAAAGATCATAGTAACTGTCTTTTGCGACAGGAAAGAGTCTTTGTTAGTGGATTTTATGCCAAGAGGCACAACAATCGATTCTGATGCTTATTGTGACCTTGAGAAAACTCCACCGTGCTATACAAGTCAAGTGGTGTGGCCTAATGTCTTCCGGCAGCAGATTTCTTTGAAGTCAGAATTTAAAAAATTTTTGAGAGGAATGACAAATGTTTAAACAAAAATGGAAATTATGTAAAAAGTAGATAAAAGTATGTAGAATATGGGAAAAAATATATTGATATTTCAATGATATTTACAGTATTTTTCTTCTTATTAAAAAACGAACCTTATTTAAAAAATAGCCCTCGTATAATCGGGATACCTCTTGTCATATACTTTCGGATGTTTTTGATAAATCTTTCCGGATCTATTCTAGAGTAGCCACGAGAGAACATACACAAAAACTTGTTTTCAGCCATTTTTGCACATGTCACAATGAACTAGATTTCACTGACTTCTGATTGGTGGATGGTACTGTTTTACAGCCATAGTCATGTCAAAAGTTGAACACTGCTCAACTTGCTTTTGCGCTGGTTTTACGACCTGCTCAGGCATAAAATATCATGGTCAAGTGATTAAAAGCTTTTACGGCGAGGGGTTTTATGCCTGTTTTTACACTAGTGGAGTCGCGGCCTAACCCGTGGTTGTAAATAGCCTTGAGACTAAAGGCCCCAAGGGTTTGAAATGAACCTATTGCGGCAATTTGAACTGAGCTTTCTGTGAGAAAACAACACAGTAATACATTTTATCCAAAATTTAACTATGACATATAGCAGTAAATAAAAATAAGAACTGTTTATAGTAATACCTCAACTTACGCTACCCCGACTTACGTGAACCTGGAGTTACGCAATTTTCAAATTGTGTTGATTCATCTTTTGTTTGAGTGCCACGCAACTCTTGATTACTCACTCCCCCACACTATTGTTCAGCTTACATGTTGGACATATCACACAGAATCAATGCATAGCTACAATTTATTTTGTGTTATTTATTTCTGTGTTTGTTATATCTACGGAAACTTGAGAGACCCACTATGTCATCCAAATGAAATAGAACCGATTCTTCTGCATCAAACAAGAAAAGAAAAACTTTATCTTTGAAATGTAGCATTGTAACTTTATCTTTGTAAAGTTAGCATTACTAACCCGTCCTACGTTGTTCCCAAAAATATTCGTGTTGACCTCATTGACCTGCGTGAGCAATCCCAAATATTTTTGTGTTTACATCGGAATGTTTTTGATACTAGATGTCACTATGCGTCACAATTTTTATATTAAAACAAACTTTTAAAATATAATTTTTTTTGTTTCTACATTATTCAATATTTATTTTGTTTGTAAAACATAAAAAAATAATTTTTTACGATACAGTAAACACGATTATTATTAAAAAAAAAACAATTTTTTTAGGCTTAACATCAACTAAAATTCAACATGGCGTCACAGGAAACAAATAAAAATTTCAACATCGAATAGGTTAAAGACTTCAATACAAAAATGAAAATTTGTGAATTGGCAAAGAAGTTTGATCTACTGGAATCAACGGTCAGAACAATTATAAAAGATAAAGAAAAAATACTCAATTTTAAATTCAAGCATAATTCATAAATGTCACGGTATTATCGCTGAGATGGAAACAATGTTAAAATTATGGTGTGATAATCAAGTAAATGTGAAAAATTGTCCTGTTGATCAGAACACAGTGTGCTCTCAAGCTAAGCTGATTTTTAAGAGATTAAAAGAGGATGTTGGAGAGGTGGCTAAAGATGAAGAGTTTAAAGCTAGTAACAGTTGGTTCAGCCAATTCAAAAGTCACTGTAATTGGCATAGCATTGCAGAAAGTGGAGAGGCAGCAAGTAATGATAAATAGGCTGCATCTTACTATCCAGAGAAATTCAAAGCTATAATAGATGAAGGTGACTATACCAGCCAAACCATATTCAACATAGATGAGACTTATCTGTTCTGGAAGATGCCTAAAAGAACTTTTATTGCACGTAAAAAGAAAACCTTTCCAGGTTTTAAGGCCGCCAAAGAACAATTGACAGTGATGATTGGTGCGAATGCAGCTGGTGATTGTAAGTTAAAACCTCATTAGCTTATCACTTGGAAAATCCAAGAGCATTGAAAAACAAATCTAAAGCTGGTTTGCCTGTGATTTGGAAGTCGAATCGTAAAGCTTGGGTGACAGCTTTCCTTTTTGAGAACTGGTTTGGTCATCACTTCATACCTGAAGTCGAACGTTATTGCCAATTTAAATAAATTCCATTTAAAGTGATTCTAATAAACGACAACACACCAGGTCATCCCCTGCAATTTTAACTAATTTTGACCTACGTGTGAAAGTTGTATTTTTGCCACCAAATACAACCAGCTTGCTTCAACCAATGGATCAGGGAGTCATCAAAACATTCAAAGCTTATTACACGAGACAATTGTTTGCACATATGCATGAAGCTATGAGACAAAACAACGAACTCTCTGTTAAAGACTTTTGGAAACAATTTAATGTTATAGATGCAGTGAGAATCATTGGACAATCTTGGAATAAAGTTTCACAAAAAACTTTAAATGGCATCTGGAAAACATTGTCCTTTTCTTTCCACCACTGAAACTCAGGCGGAATCAGTGCCAGAACCTGATGAAATTGGTAATGTAATTGAAGAAGTTGTCGATCTTGCCAGGCAAATAAATTTAGAAGTGGATAGTGATGATTAGGGTTTCTCATTTCCCGGTCTTTTGCTTGTCCCGGGATCCCGGGATAAAAGTGAACTGTTTCCCGGGATCCCGGGAAATCCCGGGATAGAATTAATTATTTTTAAGGTATACAAAATATCTTGAAATCAAATGATATAATTATTTTCCATTTTTTAAAGTAATTTTAAAGTTCTGTAACCTCCAAAATCATATTAATAATGCTGTGTAAGGTCTATAGGCCTATAATAAAAATTACCTTTAAATAACGTAGAAATTTTCACAAATAGAAAAAAATTAATTAAAGTTTGCTGGAAACTGCATACAACAACAACAACAAAAATGTTTTGAATTGAGTTAAAAATTAAAAAAAATGAACTTCTAATTTAGAAGGTTATTTTCATTTTTTAAATAAAATATAATACAAAATATTGCAAACTTTTATAAGATTTTAAAAAGCAAAGATGGTCAATACTCCGATAACTCACTCTAATTCTTATTTTAGTAATGAAAAGTCTTGCCACCGAGAATGCCCTTTCCGATTCAATTGGTGTGATTGGAATAGTGTTTAATGCATTTAAGAGAAGACAGATATTATGTGTTTTTTCAGCTGTAGCCTGGAAGATTTCGAGTTCGTTTTCGAGATTGTAGTACTTCTTTCGCTTTCTAGTATTCTTGATTTGTCTACCTTGGCTGCTTTAATAGCGGCATCAAGCTTAGAGCTCGATAATTCGGCAGTTCATTTGGCTTTAATAATCAGGTTTATGAAGAAAAACTTCATACTTGCAGACTTTGTACTCGTTTGTATCCTTGCCCAATTTGCACAATCTGGCGTCAGGCATTTATTGAAGCTACTGGGCATGGTTAAAACTCAAGACAGCGTAAGCACAATTATTCCAGATATTACAGGTTCCGACAAGTAAAGAATTTTTATAGTCCTGCCACAAATAAGCTATATATTGATTATTGACCATTTGTGACATGCTATAACGAGCAAAAATTTAAAAAAAACTAATAGGTAGGTTTAAAATGAATAAATACAAATGTATTCTGACAGTGAATGAGTTAATTATGCTTTCTATTTGCAAAATTCCTCAACCTTAACACAAAATAAGAAAAAAAGTGAATTTTTAAGAAATTTGCGGGATTTCCCGGGTTAAAAAAACAACCGGGATCCCGTTTGAGAAACCCTAGTGATGATGTTCAAGAACTGCTGGATTCCCACAATCAGGAGCTGACAATTGATGAGCTTCTAGAAATGTGTGAGCAAGAGCAAGATATTGAAGAACTTGATTCTTTAGACTCAGTTCAATCAGAAGATCGAATGATGGTTGGAAACTTGACAGACGGCCTCAGTTCAATTGAAAAGGGGTTACAAATTTTAGAAAATATAGACTCCAATAAAGAGTGCATTTCTTCTAGAAAACAAGAAATAAAAAACTTATTAGCATGCTACGAGGAAATTTTGTGGGAGAAAAAAAAATCTTTCAGCTGTCAGACGAATTTGTTAGATTTTATGAAGCCTTCTACATCAAAATAACTTTGGTTTACGATTTTAATAATATAATTTGTTATACATAAGTATTATCTAAGATTTTATTAAACATTTTTTTCTAAATTATTGTTTTCTTTAGTCTCCAGCCCCAATTAAAAATACAGGTAACCCCGTATAACACGGTAGTTACGTTCCAAAAAATTGCCGTGTTATGCGAATCCGTGTTATATGAAACAAAGAACTAATACGAAAAGGAGGGTTAGGTTCCAAAAATTAAAAAACATGCTAGTATATTTTCATAATTAAGATAAATATCTTCATTAAAATTTTTTAAGTGATACATATTAATATAAATTAAACAATGTTTTCTTCGTCATCACTAAAAACACTATTAACTAACCGAGAGCATTTTCTTTTTGGCAAGTTATCCTTATCCTCTGAGCATTTTTCTGCATTATCTTCAGATCCATGCTTTACCTTTTGCAAAATGTATGTAATTTTAGATTGCTTGCTTCTAGTTAAAAGGTCTTTATAAATTTCCTTATATGGTGCTAAGCACTTATGAAGAATAAAGCAAGTGTGGAATAAGGGAATAACATTCGGCAACATCAGAAGCAAAACCGTCGCGATCTGGCAACATTGAAACAAGTTTCGAGAAAGACCACGTGTATCGACAGAAGGCGAGAAGAGAAAATTTACATACTTAAGTACTAATAGTTCATGAAAATAATAATTTTTGTGAACTATTATTACTTAAGCATGTAAAAATTTATTACATTTCCTGTTGTACGAGGGTTTTACCCAATTCTCAAACCGTGTCAGAGTAAATCCGTACTATAAAAGTACCGTGTTATACAGGGGATGGTACCAATTCTCGAACCGTGTCAGAGTGAATCTGTGCTATAGAAGTGCCGTGTTATACGGGGGTTACCTGTAATTTGTATGTATTTATATGCAAAATTATACCGACTTATGTGGTTATCGCTTGATCTCACCCATCGCATAAGTTCAGGGTATTACTGTACCGTATTTAGAAATGCTTAATATCCCCAACTTTCTTCATATTTCCTGTCAGTCAGTTCGCATTGCAATAAAGTAAGAATTTGATGCAGTGAGAGCTTCAAATACAAATATAACTAAACCCTCATATTTTTCATTAATAGCACAGGTTAGGATGTAATCTCTCACCAATGCTAACTGATACAATTACTGGTTAGGTTCATCCATAATCAATAATTAAGACAAACCTTAATTGAGATTGGATACACAGTCTCATGTTCACAAATAAAATCAGGAGGTACTTTTCAATTAGCAGGACACTGGTTAGTCGACTACTATTTTTAGCAAATTCGAACTTTTATTTTGCAAACTTTCATCACACGAGCTGGAAATAGAAAAGGTTATTTGCTGGATGGATGTTATATAGTTTAGCAGGTCCTAGGGCAGCAGCCCTGATGGATGCACCTCCACCAGGTCCCCACATAATGGGGAAAGGGAGCAAGTGAAGAGAGTTCCTATAACCACTTTGAAACTCACTAAACATTTCTGTACTTACCAATTTGGGAAATCAACTCAATACATGCTAATTAGATCACATCAATTGACTAGTGTTCTGCTAACTCAAAAATACCAATCAGGATTTTCAAAGAAATCAATCTTTATATTAGTTCATTTAAAATTGTATTATCTCAATATTCAAATCATATTGCTTGTAGTTATATCATTATAATGCTATTCAGAAAATTTGTCAATTTCTTTTCATATTTAGTAACTTTTGTAAACATGTCCATATGGCTAAACTATGGCTCAGGAACCACATGCAGCTCTTCTAGACTGCTTGTTACAGCTCTATCTACTTACAGAATTTCTTCTTATAAACTTGGTATATACTACAATGCAGTAAAAAAAAAATTACCAATCTCCCATTTTGTAAAGCAACATAAAAATAGGTGTGTGACAACAAATCACATCCTGACACAAGACAGGATGAATTGGATGTGGTGGTGGTGGTGACATCTGCTGACCAAAGTGGTGCCCAGAGGCATGGCACCATTACGTATAAAGATCTACTGTAAAAAAAAATTATAAACATGTTCATTGTGACCATTCGTAAAGGAAGACCAGTGTGCAATAATCATCTTCATACTGTTGTTGTGAAGGTAAAGAAAGATAGCCACTGTTAGTGAACTTAGCTAAAGCTGACAGCAACTTTTAAATAAATTTATGAGATACGGTAAAGCAAAAGATTTCAATGAATTTGAAAAAGACAGATATAAAATTATATTAAAAATATTTCAGATTGATAATCAACAACTTAGAAGTTCAAATAGTACAGTAAATCAAATAACATAGTTTAAATCATTTCATCAAATTACGCATAGAATAACATTACGATTTGGAAAAGATAGTATTTCTAAACGACACAACCTAACCAAATCCTTTTGGCTCAAATGCACCTCCGAATAAAGTAGTCGAGACCTCATCAGAGCCGCATAACCATAAACGATAGTCCGGGGCCACATTTTTCAACCGACGGTCCCTCACGGCTTGGGAGTTATAGGGGTCCGCGACACGAGAACCACCGGTCTAGGAAAGTCTAAAAACTTGGAAGTCGAACCCTTCATTCGGAACTGCAATTTTATCATTGTTTTGACGATGGAATATAATTATATTCGAATATATAAACGTAATATTCGATATACAATCACAATTTTTGCCTTTTGAAAAGTGACGGATATCTAACTTCACAGATAAGAACGTACATCACTTTTAAAAAGCCATTTAATTCAGAATCTTTAAAACAATCAAATCTCCGAAAACAAAAGCTAGAAACAGAATGGAAGCATTGCAAACAAACAAACAATTATAAATCAACGTTAAAAATTATTTCATTTCTAAACAGTTCGAATGATACATTGGACTTGCAAAATTATTTCTTATCGAACGAATTACGTATTAATTATAAACGAAAAGTATCGAACCCAAAGAATTCTTTGAAGATGTTTTCCAACATTAATTCAAAGACTTACGCGAACTTTATATTAATTGACCCGTACATTTTAAATAATATTACTGTTTTAATTAAATTTTAAACACTTACGTATATTTCTAGTATAAATCTGTATGTATAATTTTATTTTGGTGTTTTACAAATAAAATTGCCAAACTACAACTTTAGGCTTAAATTTAAGTAATTAATCTCAGAATCAAACACAACGAACTTTTACCTCCTCGAAACAGGATGTTCTTGATGACGTAACAACTTTTAAAATAAGTAGAAATTTTAAAAATTTTTGAGCAGTATGACAAATGTTTGAATAAAAATGGAAATTATGTAGAATATAAGAAAAAATATATTTCAATGATATTTACAGTATTTTTCTTCTTATTAAAAAACGAACCTTATTTAAAAAATAGCCCTCGTATAATCGGGATACCTCTTGTCATAGATACACGAATACTTTCGGATGTTTTTGATAAATCTTTCCGGATCTATTCTAGAGTAGCCACGAGNCATTGTTAATTTGTTTTAGATTTATTTTTAAAATATTGCTTCATTTATCAAAATTAAAACTTTGATAATTATTTACCAAAATATACATATATATATTAATATTAAATGCTAATAATATTTTCTGAAAATGATTCACTATGTAAGAAGAGATAGAATAGGGAACATGGGGTACAGTACTGTACGTCTGAAAATTCTAACCGGTAACACCGCGGTAGTGTTGACTGACGTCGCGGTCATTGCCGGTTATTCCGGGCGATTTTTAAACACTCTGGTTATTTTGTGATGTTCAACATGGCGGAAGTCGAAAATGAACTTGTAGAATTGTTTTAATAAGTATCGAAGAAAAGTTTATCTTCGTTTAGTTTATACTGTGAAATCAATAGTTTCTTTTTTCCCATGCTGTTTTGCCTCATCTGAAATTTGGGACGACATGGATTTCTGATCTTGATCGCTTTGTGTTGCGGAAAAAAATGTTTTATTTTCTGTAAATTTTTAAAATCATGGCCACATTCGTCACACGATACAATATGTCCGCCATATTGCAATTCAATAGAACCGCTGTAACCGCTTTGTCACCGTGGTTACTTTGGTAAGTACCAGGGCTGTGGAGTCGGAGTCAGAGTCGTGGAGTTTTGATGTTTCAGCCGGAGTCGGAGTCGGAGTCGGAGTCAGATGGTAAGGAAAAGTCGGAGTCGGAGTCGGAGTTGGAGTCGGTAGATTTTTACGCGACTCCACAGCTCTGGTAAGTACCGCAGGACAACCGGTGACGTCATAACAGTGATTTTTAAACGCGTTAGTTAGGTGACATTTTCTAAACGCCTTGGTAACAACCGGCAGTTACCGGTAACACCGGATACAATTTCCAAACGCACCCTTGCTTCTTACATGATGCACTTATCCTTTACCTTGCTCCGCCATGGATTTCGCAAAGAATGCAATTTAGGGGTATAATGAGGGCGTTTCGAATGCACGCACTCGATTGAAACGTACTGTACATTAGCTGAATTAATTTCGTTGAAAGTTTTTACAGTTAACGAAATAATTGTACGTATATGAAAATACTCCAGTTTACAGCAAAGAAATGCTTAATTAAGTTGTAAGTAAGTCATTCACACAAAATTTTTATTTATTTATTTTAAAAAAATTTTGGTTCAGGTGGTCGAGCGAACTATTACAATGATTAATATTTAGATATTTTACATTACATTTATACAAAGGATACGTTCGTTAATAGCGGTCGCTCCGCATCTCTGCCATTACGGGCGTGCTCTACTTTTGTACGCATTTTGGAACGACGATGAAAAAAGAAAAAAATTGGCGGCGCCCGTACCTATCAACAGTATCGTGATGGGACGGCTGGATGGCCGAACGATCAGGGTTGCAGTCTATCTGAAAATTTTCCGGAATCGAATCCGGACGGATTTTTCAGGTGATGTCCATCCGGATATGTCAGACCCCGTCCATTACCACCCGGCCGCCCCATTGGGTGGGCCTAGTCGAATCCTTAATAAGCTTACTAAAAGAGTTCGTCTTAGTGGCCACAGGGAGAAAAAAGTTAAAAAGTACCGTGATGGAGGAGTCTACAATTTTAAAATATGTGCTTTTAGAGACAAAAGTTGAAAGAGTTTGTAAAATTTAACCGACAAATAAATTGTCTTGCTGACAGAACATTTAAAGTAGCTACGAAAAAAATTAGATTGACAGCTGCCATTCGAAAAAAATCGAGATTACACTTACATCACCGTGTGCACTAACATACGCTTTCTCAACTTCTAAATTTTCATTCATAAAACCGGATAATGGACACTGAAACGGAAATATCCGAGCCATGGAGGACGCCATGTTGTTTTCCACGTAAACTACTGCTATGTAAACTACTACTATGAGCTAGTGCTGTGCGATGCATCGATGTTTTTGTTCGTCGATGCATCGACCTTCCGATGTTTTTGAAACATCGATCCTGAATCGATGTTAGCAATATGTGAATTTTGATTCATCGATGCATCCAGTTCATTCTTTGTTCCTAGTGTTACCACCTGTTCGGTTTTCACTCGGACAGTCCGGGAATTTCGTAAAAATTGTGAAATTGCGATGAAACAAAGTTCTTGCAAATATGTTTACAAATTTACACCTTTGGTCATCCAGAAAAATTGATATTAAGATAGAAAATGTTAACACAAATGGAACTTTAAATTCAAATTTTAAAACTTTTTTAGATGCCCCTATTGTGCCTCACAATAGTAATGCTTTGGATGTGTGGAAATCCATGAAATTTTTTAACTATAATTTATGTGAACTTGCCATGAAGTGGCTTTGCATTCCTGCCACTTCAGTTCCAGCAGAAAGATTATTTTCCAAAGCTGGAAATACTATCAACAAAAAGCGGAGTTCTTTAAAGCCAAAGAATGTACACAAACTTCTAGTTTTAAATTCATTATCAATTGAAGAACTGTATGCATTGGAACTGTAATTGAACTATACAAGTTGAAAATAAAATTAAGTTTTGTTTTTTTTTTAAACTGATTGAGTTTATCTTGATTGAACATCGATGTTCCAATGGGCATCGATCAAACATCGATGTGAAATCCGACATCGAAATTTAGCATCGATGCTTAGGCAAACATCGATGTTAAAATTATAGACATCGCACAGCACTACTATGAGCGGCCGTTTTTGCCGTCCGATGGTGCGCACTCCGGTCGGCATATAGGGCGACGAATTTTTAAGCAGGAATTTTTAAACAGATGCCGTACGATCGGAGTAACGCAAAAAAATAAAAATGCACCCTAACTTACAAAATTAAAAAAACAACGAAAGACAAGTCTACTCACATGGCCATTGTCAACCAAACAAGTTAACAAGGCGTGAAATTTCACACCTGCAGTGTACATTGTTTACAAACTGGTTGACCTTGATTCCACTTTCCCGGGTAGTTCTCATGTATGCTTCAGGGGAATATTGGTTTAAAGCAGGAGGGGCGCTAACTTGCCACATCTGTTCAAATACAACTAGCAAATTCAAATCTGTTCATAACACAACAACGCCACGCGTTGTTGTGGCTCAAAATGTATCTATTATAAATTTATAACACTTCCCCGTGGGGGGGGGGAATTTTTCGAGAAATTTCTTCTTAGTGTACATTCTGTTGACGTACCCTATTAAAACGCAAAAAACCGCATCTAAAATAGTAGAAATAGAAGCAGAGTTCTTTACGGTAAGCCTTAATCCTAACCATCTCCCTTCAGTGGGGGGAATTTCGACACGTATATTATATAAAAACACGTGCGTATTCGAATGCAGCGTTGTGTCAAAATTTCAAAGGAATCGGTAGGAACAAACGAACATTACATTTTTATTTATATAGATAGATAGAAGATGATCTGCTTTAGTTCATTTTCACAGAAAAGCATAATGCCTCACAGAAAAGCAAACTTAGGGCGTCGTACTCGTAGCGCCATCTGTTGGACATAAAAGCCTTAACCTAGATTATATATTTTAATTTATATGAATGTTTAACGGAATAATATACAGCCTATGTCCACCCCGAGGTTCCATTCTAAATATTGGTGAAAGAATTTTTTGAAGTCGGATGAGTAGTTTCGGAGATTACCTGCTGCAAACAAACTTACATACATACATACATACTTACAAACATTACCTCTTTATAATATTAGTATAGATATTGTCGATTTTTATGCTATTAAATTACAAAGGGACCGAAAAAAAAATACGGAAAAAAAATTCTACTGAACAAAAAACTAAAATATCCTGCTGATGTCATAAAAAACATCCAATAGCGTTTTAAAAAATGTACCAAAGTCAAATCGGTGAAATAGAAGTTTAGAACGATTTAATTAATTTGATTAAAAAACTCCCATAAAAAACAATAGCGCGATTAATTACCTAATTAATAAATCGTCGTAAAATATTTTCGCGGCAAAAATAATTCATGAAATTTGCACAGATCATAGATAACGATGTATATATGCTGATCCATACATTTTCGGAAAAGTTATAAGTCAATGCTTTTTACCATCACCTTAAAGTTCATGCCCGAGATATCTCGGGATATGAACTGCTCATTTGCACGCGCAGCCCGAGATATCTCAGGTTATGGGCGTGTACAGTGCATTGTAATACAATTATAAGCAAATTATTGAATTATTTATTTATTTTTTCAGTTTCAGGGGGCGCTTGTTTTCATTGTACTTCTTCATTATCAGCTGATTGCAGAGACAGAGTTTGCGTTAAACGACGTTTTACAGGCGAACGGCGTCTAGGCATTGGCTGGCTAAACCGCGGTTTAAAATGCGTTGCAAAGACGACGATCAGACATCAGATCAAATATTCCTAAACGCCGTCTAAACGAACTTCGACAAAACGTTGGCTTTTACTTTCTTCGCTGTTACTTCCCTCTCTCAGGAGTCGTTTAATCAATCAGGTCATTCGTTTATGACGTCAGAAAAATTGCGAAGAACAACGTGTTCAAATAATGCCGGAATTTTTCCGAAGAAAAAAGTGTCCTCGCGGAAATTATAAAAAATTATTCTGCAGTTGAGGAGAAAGGTTACAACAATCGTATTCTGAGGATGAAAAAATCCGCATGGGAGATGATACTGAATGAATTTTCTTCATCGTTTCTTTGTCGGCCTGCTTTCAGCAAGACCTTATTTTTACTATAAACGTCTCTATCACTACATATCTGCATACATGCATACAGTAGAGACGTGAACTCCGATAAGATCACCAGCTACTATCTGAAAGTTTCCGGTGGCATAAAATCACAATGCCGTCAACTGTTCGTTAGTTAATGGTAATCCTCTTCCATCTAGATGCTTAATTTCGTCGCCAATACGATTTAAAATACGAACAAATCTCAGATTTATAAAATTTATACCGAATTAGAAATTCGTCTTCGGAATACATTTTTAAAGGATTATTCCGATTTCGTATTACCTTCTCTCTCTTCATAATTGTCGAGATGAATAAGTTTCTTGATTTGTCCCGTTTACAATATTTATTAAATGAACAATATCCATTATAACATAAACTTTGCGACCAACAAATGAATATGGCGACTTTTACTCAAGTAAAACGGTATGTAAACCTGCTAGCGAGGGAGTCTTGAAAGAAGGTCAAATAACTTGTTTTAATCGCTGTCTAAACTATGGCAAACGAGAAACGCCGTGTCTTCAGTGAAATTTTTCTGAACCGCGGTCTAGACGATCTCTAAATCGTCGTCGACGTCTAAACGTTGTCTCTGCAATCGGCTGTATAAGTCTACTAATAAAGTGAGTACAAGTGTACTTATATTGTTTTGCATTTTAAGAAATCTATCTACGATAAGTGAACTCAGTGAATGGCTATTGTGGATTTTGACCTTGATCGATAGGAGACTGTTCTATGTAATATTTACTCTTTGCTATAGACTAAATTTGTATTTNATAAAATCACAATGCCGTCAACTGTTCGTTAGTTAATGGTAATCCTCTTCCATCTAGATGCTTAATTTCGTCGCCAATACGATTTAAAATACGAACAAATCTCAGATTTATAAAATTTATACCGAATTAGAAATTCGTCTTCGGAATACATTTTTAAAGGATTATTCCGATTTCGTATTACCTTCTCTCTCTTCATAATTGTCGAGATGAATAAGTTTCTTGATTTGTCCCGTTTACAATATTTATTAAATGAACAATATCCATTATAACATAAACTTTGCGACCAACAAATGAATATGGCGACTTCTACTCAAGTAAAACGGTATGTAAACCTGCTAGCGAGGGAGTCTTGAAAGAAGGTCAAATAACTTGTTTTAATCGCTGTCTAAACTATGGCAAACGAGAAACGCCGTGTCTTCAGTGAAATTTTTCTGAACCGCGGTCTAGACGATCTCTAAATCGTCGTCGACGTCTAAACGTTGTCTCTGCAATCGGCTGTATAAGTCTGCTAATAAAGTGAGTACAAGTGTACTTATATTGTTTTGCATTTTAAGAAATCTATCTACGATAAGTGAACTCAGTGAATGGCTATTGTGGATTTTGACCTTGATCGATAGGAGACTGTTCTATGTAATATTTACTCTTTGCTATAGACTAAATTTGTATTTCTTATCCACTGATCTCCGGATCGGCATCGGTCTATGAAGAATTGTTAACGGTTCGCGAAATTACAACTCAGAAAATTTTGATGATACCAAACATTTTAAGAAAAACAGATTTGTATTGTTAATATTGAAGAAAGAAAACAATTGATCATTCTTCTTACTGTTAACCGGCCAGTGACGGACTGTTTGCTCGGTGGCCGTTTTTTTGTTTTAATAATGATATATTACACTCGAGGAAAATAAATTAATAAACAAGCGTTGTCTATCTTTCTGTTGTGTTCGATTTAAAAAAAAGTCTTATTCTAATACAGAACATAAGCCACCGTGGTATGCAAATACAGACATTTGGCTCGCGGCAAACGCGGTGTACTATTTAAACTTTTAAAATGTAAAATGACTAGTCCCGATTCGGACGTAGTCCGCTGTGGAACGACCCATGCGAATTGACATTCGACCGGCCACGATGTGCATTTTATAACTTTTAATTTAAAAATAACTGATTTGCAAATTAACCTGCTATGATTGCTTGGCACTATACGGATTTCATACTAGATGCTTCCAGAGAGTAAACTGATGCTTTAATCATTTTGGTAATCCGCCTAGCAATATACATAAGCCAATTACAGTACACAGGGAGTGCTGAAAGGTTAAAGAGTACAAGACGTACTTCATGACCACACACTTTTCATTGTGTGATCGTGAAGTTCTTGTTTCTCCAGGGGAAAGGAGCTCAAGAGATTCACTCTGAGATCTTGGAAACAGTAAGCAGGGCTGTCCTAAAGTTTTCAACATCTCATAGTCCGAAATTGCTCTTGCAGTTGCAATCAGACTAATCTAATTCATGATGGATAAGCAATAATACCTTGTTAGAGCTTTCAAGAAGGAAATAAGTTTTGTTCTGTCACAGACTCCCGTTTTGTACAAGAATCTGCATAAAATTTGGAAAACTTGTCTCAATTTCTGTGCCATTAAGAAGCACGGTACTCGTAATGCTGCAATTGTAAGTTTACTTAACTGAGGAATATTCATATATTAATATATATAGATACAAATAGCATTTCTTATATATATAGGAATATTCATTGATATATTCTCGAACCCAGAAGCGAGCAGTACTTCAGTTATTCATAGGTTTGCACTCTAATCTTTGAACAAGATAGCTTTTTAGTAAGCAATTTTAATATTTGAAATTTTCTGCTGAGCAAAACGGTTCAACTTCTTATGCTGTTCTGTAAATTGTACAGGATCTGCACATTGTGAACACCTTACAATTACGTGCACATTACAAATTACACGCATCCTGAAAAATGTAAAATATTTAAAATAAATTAATACATCAAGCTTAAATTTCTCGGCATTGGTAAGAAAAAACAATGCTCTAGTCAAGTTAAGAAAGATTTATTTTTTAAACAATTACTTATTGTTTAATTGTATTTTTAACGTTAAATAGTTATAATTATAGTTATTGTATCATAAGTAATAAATAATTATACACGAACAATTTTTAAATACAAAATACGATTACATTTATAAAAATACCAGCTTTGAGAATTAATTATTGATTTTTTAAGTTGACATTGCAAGTTGATACACCGTTTCTTTTCTAAAAATGAAATGCAATTCTTGACAGAAGGATTGAATTTTGAAAAAAAAAAAAAAAATTGAAAACGATGAAATAGGTTATATAAAAGATAAGATAGCTCTGTTATTACAATATTTGTCTATGGGAAACAAAAATATATGAACTTGTAAATCCGGTAAAGATATACACGTGAGAAATGATGAAAGAAAAGCCGTTGGACTGATGTCAAACCGATCGTTTCTTTCGTTTTAAATTTTCATACGTCAGACAAACCTATATCCAACTTCAAAAATATTCTTGAAACTTGAGAAGAATCAATTTTTTAATAGTGACATTTACTGACAAACTGTCATTGTTTCTTTTCTCTTTTCTTCCTTCTTCAACTTCTTATTTATCTTGTTTCTGAAAATATAATTATAGATTATCTCTGTTAATTTGAAAAATACTAATGTATAAATTATTCTCGAAACTTGCTCTGAAAATTGATTCTAAAATATTTTAATTATTTTTAAAAAAAAGAGAGAAGGTTTTGTATAAGACATACTTAAAATATTCTAGTTTAGTTGGAAAAGAATGCAATGGAATGTCGTGATAGAGTTTGCCAATTAAATTGGAAGATAAATGATGAGCGTTAATTAATCAAATTTCTATGAAATTAACTATAAAGCCAATTATCTGAAAGTTATAAATAATTAATTATAGCATTTAAACACTAATTGAAGTTAATGTGGGTTGAAAGAAAGTTATTTATTTTTTTTTTTATGTATAAAATATGAGGATTTTATTTAACAACTACTTATAAAAAAAGTTTAATCGTTATACAAATTACTTAAAATATTTAAATGAAGAAAATACAAATATTAAATCACAAAGTTATTTCATAATAATTACAATAGTTACATTGGGCTGCAATATAAAAAAAATAAATTTCCAAGTGTCTGTCCGTCTGTCTTTCCTTAATCTCGAGAACGGCTTTAGATATGTGAAATACGAGACCCCAGATATGAACATTTTAGGGAACAGAAGACCTCGATTAACTATATATAAATTTCCATGAAAATCGGAAGTCGCATTATTTCAAAACTTTTTCCCCGGAAAGCGTTAATAGATAATCGTCACTACTCTGTTGTTAAAGGAAAAGTATGATGTACAGGAGCAAGACATTAATAAAATTGAGAGCATTGTTACGATGTCACAATAAATAATTGCTCGTATTTTATAAAATCTCACACAAACTTTTAATAATAAATAATTTTTTTATATTATTTTTTTTAAATCTGTAAAAACATTACAGAAATATTAATGTTAATAAAAGAGAAGAAAATAAAATTGATGATCAAAAAAACAATAATATTTATTCTAAAATATTGTTTTGTATAAATTAAATATTTTATATATAAAAATTTTTGATTAGAAAATAAAATGAATTTTCAATTAAAAAAGTAAAGCAAATGATTTATCTCGTAGATTACTTTATGCTCTGGAGAACTGCAAAACTGACTTTAATGGAAATAAAAGGATTAGAATAAATTTAAAGAATGATGCTAGAATAAGTTTGAGGATGTAAGACAGACAATAAAATTATATAAGATTATTTTGTAATGAGCGAGTCAAGAAAGTTTTAACTTTAAAAAAATGAAAAATTAAATGAAAGGAGTACAAGTCGAACCCCCTATAACACTGTTGATAATTCCGTTTTATATGAATTCCGTGTTGTACGAGTCACTTAGATTTTACAAATACGTGAGCCGTTCACATCCTGGCACACGTATTTGTAAAATCTAAGTGGCTCGTACAACATGGAATTCATATAAAACGGAATTATCAACAGTGTTATAGGGGGGGTCGACTGTACATTCTAACAGGTGAATAAGGAGAAGTTACATAAAAATATTATAAAAGGAAATAATTAAATATAAAATAAAATACATATATATATAGTTTACAAGTAAAATAAATATCAAAGTATATAATGAATAATATGATAATTTATTATTTTTTTTTAATCAAAGAAAGAGTGCATCTTCCTATCTTTTTTTGTCCTTTTAAAATTTACTTTTACGAGAATAAAAAATAAATAAATATATCTTAAATCTACAATTAATTTTAATTTTTTTTAAATTATATATATACAAATATTTAATGATCTGAATTACATTTAAAATATACGAATAAGTCATCGATTAAATTTTAAATATATTTATTATTTATCTTTAAAACTATGTATGCTATAAAGTTTTCGATTTTAAATATGATTAAATATTTAATTATTTCGTTCCTAATTATATATATATACACTTAATTATATTTAATTAAGAATTATTTATTTAATTATTACAGTATCGGGACTATGGAACTTAATTAAAAATACTATTTATAATGTTAAATTATTCAACGTTTGTTTATGTAAATTGAGTTTTAATATTATACTGTATATATATATTTAATTTTTAAACATTTTTAATTAATAAAATTAAATAGTTTTTAAACTTTAATAAGAAGAGAAATTGTGATGTAACTCTTATTTGAATTGTATTAAAATTTAATAAGAGAATTTTTTATCCTCTCTAAAATGAAACAAAATAATTCAAATTGTATAAAATATTTTGATAAATGACATTTTTTATAACCTAAATTTTTCAAATCCATTCAAACTGTTGGATTTATGTCAGTATGAAAAATTCAAATGGCTGCCATCTTATTTATTTAGGATGTTGGTAAACAGTTTATAAACTGTTGCCTGACTAAGAAATTTGGTTAAAGTTGATTTGAATTTTTTTATTAACAAATTAATTTATAGAAATAAACATTTATACACTTTATTTTTTAAATTAATTGTTCGTTTTAATTAAAATATAATTGGAAAATTCGAAATTCTTAATACAGACAAAATGAATATTACAGTATTAAATAATTTTTTCCTTTAAAGATAATTTTTAAATGACGTTTAAAAGTACAGTCGACCCCCCCTATAACACTGTTGATAATTCCGTTTTATATGAATTCCATGTTATACGAGTCACTTAGATTTTACAAATACGTGAGCCGTTCACAGCCTGGCACACGTATTTGTAAAATCTAACTGACTCGTACAACATGAAATTCATATAAAACGGAATTATCAACAGTGTTATAGGGGGGTNGACACGCTTGTGGTCTCATGTACAGACCAAACTTTAACACTAATTTTCCCATCACCCGCCGGTTGTGTAGGCAGGATCTAGTGCATTGCATTTTCCAGGGGCGTAAAATGCTGTTAAGACGGTCCTGCAACAAAGTTGAAATAACAGACAAATTACAACGCATATATAATTGTTATTAATAAATGTTTTTTAATAAGTAGTTAAACAGAGGTTAGAAGGCGTTGACGGAATCAAGTAATCCAAACTAACATGACAAGGTTAAGATTAATCTTGTTTGATCAGGCATCAACGATTACAGAGACAATCCTCTTTTATATTTTCCGGGATTAACTTTGGCGAGATTGCAGAGAAAGCGTATCTTTTGGGAACAGTCGTTTAAATTGACTTCAAAGGAATTGAACATGAGATAAATGATGTAAGCTGCATCCAGAGTGGATAACTCATAACTTGTTAAACTGAACACAACAACCCTTCTTACTCTTAACATTGAGTTAAATAGATACTGATAATTTAATCTGTTTAAGATCGAGAAAATTACACATATTGTATCAATTGAATTTTATCTTTCGTTTCTCTCATTTAAAGGGAGAATTGTCTTTCCGCTTTTGAGATCAAGAAAATTTTATTTTTCTTTTCTCAGTAGAATAAAACTACATTTTCTGTTTTAAGGAAGGAAATTTCATTTATACTAAAAGTAAAATGAAATTTTTTTCCCTTTGTTTCATAAAGACATACAAAAAAAAGCAAAGACTAAAATATTCATTATATATTTTTTATAATTAGTAGATTGTTCTATGTCATAATACTATCGAAAATCAAATTTAGATCAATTTTAACTCAATTATTAAAAAAAATTAAGCTTCAAAGAACGTAAATTGTTGATAGGATAAAGAAGTATAACAGAATGAAATTATAGTATGAGCTGGATTAAATTTTTCTTAGAGATTAGGATTAATTTTTCAAATTGTTATATAAAGTAAATAAGTGTAAGATTACGTCTTGAGTTTTCTAGTTAGAGAATATCTTCACGATAAATTCAGCAAACGCTAGCTTAAACATGGATCTAATATGTTATGGCTTCCTCGAAATTCAAACCTAACAACGTATGACAATTCGCTTTGGGGCATTGAAAAAATGTCTTAACTTCACTTTACAATTGTTGTAGACATTAAAATAGCTTTCGGGGATGCTTTGATGACTTTCAACCATCAGCATAAATTATTAGTGGTGGCCTAGCCAGGGTGTCAGCTTGCCCGATGGCAAGTTGACCTTCTTTAGTAGCTTAAAAATATAATAAAAGTTCCAATATAATTACTATTTGAAACTAGAATTTACGTTGTATTACTAGTTTCATAAAGTAATTTTTCGAGGACACTTTATATTTAAGAATATAATAAATAAGTCTGAAAAAATATTTCTGTTTCGAGTTTTGTTGGGTCTATGCATACGTTATATAGGTTCTGACTTTACTATCGCTTTACTATATAATGAAGCTTACTGGGAATCCCAGTGACGTGCAGCCGGGGTCAACTACGTATCGAGCTATTGCACACATTGCAAAGACAACAAATGTTTTTAATTGTGTTAGCTTCAATTTGAATGTGCTTCGTTAGCTCTTCACCTCGTACTGGCTGTGTTTTGTGTTTTTTAATTAATTTTTTTATATACTGTCGCCCTACGCTCTTTAATTTTAATATAAAGGATTATAGCATTATTATTATTATTATTCGGTATGTGCTTAAAAGTGTTATCTGTTGTGCGAAGTATGATGGCACAGGACAGGTACTGTTTGATCTATTAACTGAAACATTGTAGCATCTTAACATTGATGTCAAAATGTTTATCTGATAATACAGACAAAACTGCAAGATACTATGGTCAGTATATAATGGTTTGTAAAATAAAATTACTGATGTGGTTTATCAACATGTTCATATATGATGTTGACATCATGTCATGAATTTGGTAATAATTGAAACAATGAAACATTTTTGAACAATGAAACATTCAGTGCCTGAAGTTTCTTATTTCAATTTGTTCCAGAATTTAGGAACTTTTGTGAAAACATCATACAAGGGAATGTCTGTATAAATAGTTGTTGTTAGAAAACATTTAGGACAAGAAAAAAATAAAACGATTAAAGCTAATTGGCAAGATAGGATTGTCAGGAAAATCTAATGCAGCAGCAACTATATTTGGAAGTTTTGATGCAGTTGTCAATACTTTTGTAAATCTATTCACATGCTAATCAATGTAAAAGATTCAGACAAGTTTAATGCAAAAACCAAACAAGAAAAAAATGTTTCACTTCAAGTCTTCTAAAGTTTGAAAGAATATTTACAGCATTTACTTACTTGTATTTATTTGAAATCACAGTTTCCTCATCTAGTTATTTACAGACAAGTGATTTAGATGTTTACTGCATGGAGTTTAGTAGATTCAGCAACAACAAAGCAATGCCAACTTAACGCATGGGCATTGAGACATTGAGACATTGAGATAAAGAGGTTAGAGAGCTATCCGTTTTTTGTAGCTACGGACTTTGCTCTGTGGGAAGTAGGAAGGAAGGAAAAAGCATGAGATCGAAGTGTGAAAAGAAAGGGAGAGAGAATAGTGTGAAGAGAAGGCATGGGAGGCACCATGGGTGCCTGCATTGCTTTCGTTACAATGATTTTACAGATTACATGAGAAAATACATGGCTAAGTTTGATACTAACAAGGTTACAAATGAGTATTTACAGATTCAGATAATAACAATTGGTTACATTATTAATATTTACAATACGGAAGCTGCTGTGGTATACATTTAAGTGCCGAAGAATTTTACATATACAGTACTACAATTTCCATACAAACACAAGTGGTAGTAAATACAATAATCGTGCGTTACATTATTAATCCATTGGTGGTTAACGCATGGGCACGCTTGTGGTCTCATGTACAGACCAAACTTTAACACTAATTTTCCCATCACCCGCCGGTTGTGTAGGCAGGATCTAGTGCATTGCATTTTCCAGGGGCGTAAAATGCTGTTAAGACGGTCCTGCAACAAAGTTGAAATAACAGACAAGAACATTTGATAATGTTCAGAGCTTTCTAATGATTGATAATGTTCAATGAATCAAGAACATTTGATAATGTTCAGAGATTCTAATGATTATGAAGCAATAGCTTCATAATGATTAGAATATGGATTCCAGTTGTAACAAGTGTAAAATTTATAGTATTTGCTTATCTTGTGTACTAAAAATTCTGCCATCCAACAGATTTCATGAAGAGGCATATGATAATCTTTAAAAACTTTATAAAGTTATCTGCACATTATCTGTTACTCGAGTCCAATGTGAGAGGACATTTACAAATCTAAAGAAAGATATGATAAATGATAAAGACAAAGCTAAGAAATTCACTGTCTGAAAAGAATTTGGAATCATAAATGTTGTTATCCATTCAAAAGAAATTGATAGATGAATTAGATGAAGAAGCAGTTATTGACAGATTCGCGAAATCATCTAGTGAATTCAAACGATTGCTCCTACTAGTGGACCGCGTGAAATATTCTTTTGACCTATCTGTTAATGTGTACTGTACATTGTGTACATTCAGTACAAGCGAGCTATTTAAATATTTCCATCATTTATATAAAATTAAAAAAAAATGTTTCAATAATAATCTGTATATACATTTAATATCTACTTTGTGTTGCCAGTAATATGTACAGTACAATCAATACACTGTAATTACTAAAAATATACGTTTTATTAGCAAAACTTTTAATTTCACTAAACAATATGTAATTTCACAATTTACATATTATTTGAAATTTTATTTATTTCTTATAAAAGTTAAATAATAGCTTTATAGTTGTCAGTGGATTAGTTTTATATCCTGACAACACAATATTTTTACACCCAGTCCTCCAATGTAAATGATGTCCGGAAGAACACGGGAAAGAAATCTGTGAGAAGAACGGAGGAAAGCTTACAGATAACTTCTAACTAGGAATCGTCCTTATATAACGATCACAGCGACTTTGTGATCGTTATATAAAATAGATGAAGTTCTTAAAGTGTAATATTTTACAAAGTAACACGAATAATTTGGAAGGAAAACTATTTGTCGCGCACTATTAAGTAAAATTATTATGGATATAGAGAGAAAACATATGGGTTTGACATCAATTATCTCAGTTACTGATATCACAATTTACATAAAAAACATTAAATCCGTTCTCTTGATTAAGGAAGGACAGACAAACAAGCAGACAGTCTTATTAAATTTTAATTTAATATTACTGTATTAATAAATAATAATTATTTTGATTAAATAATAAAAAAAAATTGAGTCAAACTAGTCAAATAGCCGAGGTAATAAATTCACTAGTCTCGTGTTTTGGAGTTTCCTGTTCGAGTCTTAGGTGTTTAGTCTGGAGTTATACGAGTAACGATACAAAGGAGCCAAAGGTGTCACAAGATACAGTATCATTTATTAAGATCGGTTATTGAACGAATTCGTACTGCATTCGTTATACTGCTGGCATAACTCGAGAATGAGCATCCAGATCAGTTTAGAGATTTTCATAAGTGGGTCAACTCGAATTGTCAGTTCTCCGGCATTGAATCCGAACGGGTCGAAAAATTCCTGGAATTTTTCGGAGGATGGTCCGTCCTGATATGTCGAACCCCGTCTCTCACCACCCGGCTGCCCATTGTGAGCCTGGGCACTGTCATCCATTGTCTTGGGGAAATTCATTGTCGAACCTACAATGAATTTGTTTAAAAAAAAAAGAGGACTTCTTAGTACCCTCAAGGCGGGAAGAATTTAAAAAAAAAAAAAAACATTTTAGGTCCTCATTACCTGCGTCATTGTCCTCATGGTCAGCTGGCCAAACCCATGATGCTCCTGATAAAAGGTCCTCTTAGGGCTTTCTAGACAAAAAAAGTTAAAAAAAAATTCTTCAAAAAAGCCTAACCATCTAAATAACGTATAAAAGTAAACTGTATAAATTTCCGTAAACATCACGATAAAATTTAATATTTTTATTTTACCGCCTGCGATAAAGAAGAGAAACAAAATAATTTTATTTTATATTAACACGAACAATAAATGTCAAAGCGAAGCTTGAAATAAAGTACTACTTAAAAGCTAAAAGAAGTGAAGTTGACAAGAGTAAATAGAGTAAAATAAATAGGATTAAAACAGATTAAAACAGAAATAATCTTGTAGGAAAACGGAAGCACTCGACTCCAAAGAGAAAAATTTTGTATTGATTTCAAAACGGGAATCAAAATGTACTACTGTACTCATTTTCTAACTTCAATATCAGATCTGTTTTGAGTCGACAGATTTACGTGTTGTCGAGACAAAAGGTTTTTATCTCCGTAAATGAGGAAACTGAGGTCTGAAGCATCCACGAAAATCTGAGGACAGGCTGATTCAGTTTAATATCTCGGTTATATGATCAACAGTTTTTTAAAACTAATAAGTACTAATATGAAAAAAATTGCATATATAATTCTACGTAAACATCTTGAGAAACTTTCAGTTTAATGGTTATAGCTTTTTACATGAAGATTAGTATCGAGCAAGATTGTACAATTACACTAAAATTCTGCACTTTGAATAACGAAATGCTTGGAAAGAGGAAATGTGCAGTTACAACGTGAATCGATTTCAACTTTTAAACTAATAATGTGAATTCATTTCACTAAGTTAGCTCATTTGTGAGCTATTTTAAGCTTAAATTTAAATATTGGTATAATATTAACATTTAGATGGATTTAAACTAATATAGATAAAATTTTATATTTAGATTTATAATAAAACATTAACGTATTTAATAGAATTTAAGCTGATATTCTAATTATTATTAAGTATAACCAATGAGTTATTTTAATAGCATTTTAGAATGATTATGAAAGAAATAATTAGCTGAATAATATGAAACACTCTCTATTGTTCCCCGAATCATAAATTGTATTTCTTATCGATGAAATATACAGTTAAATGTGAATATAATGTAAATATTTACTCAATTATCATTTAATTCAATAGTATCTCTATCGTTAAGAAATCATGTATTATTCATAAAGAAGTACAATTCACTAAAATGATATTAATAATCATTTAAAATATATAAAATTAAAATTTTCTAAACATTCATTTATTCTTAAATATATTGACGTCATTGCTATCATTAGATACTATCAATATTTAATGAAAATTCCTTCGTTTAAAGTTTTAATGATTACTTTAAAACTATTTTCTAATAAAGAGCATAAGAATTCTTATGAAGAAATTATTTCTCCACACTTAAAGAAAAGGAGAAAAGTTGAATCACCCCATCAAATTCTTCGAGTTTAGAATATTAGATGACTTCATTTTTTCCATTCCAGAGCAAAATTTACTATAATTCTTTTTTAAATAAATGTAATTATATAGAAATAACATTACTAATAATCTAACAGGTAATTTTATTTATGTGCTAATTAATTAATACTTAAAAGCTTAAATAATAAGAGCTTTTAAGTATTTTCTGTTTAAAAAGCACTTAAGGTTCTTTTCATTTAATTCATAGATATTCATTAATTAAATATTCCCATCTTTTTTCGAACAGTTTCCATCCTCTTACATGAATAAAATCAATAAAACAAAATAAAAATAGATTTTTATTTTTAATTATTTATCAAAAGAAACATCATTAACTTATATCTCTTTTATAAGTTTATTTTTATATAAATGATCGAATTTTGAGTGTTCTTCTCTGTTAACAGTTTATTATATACAGTCGACCCCCCCTATAACACTGTTGATTTTTCCGTTTTATATGAATTCCATGTTGTACGAGTCACTTAGATTTTACAAATACGTGAGCCGTTCACAGTATTTGTAAAATCTAAGTGACTCGTACAACATGGAATTCATATAAAACGGAAAAATCAACAGTGTTATAGGGCATCGACTGTATTCAATTATTCCTTCACCTATTCGATGAATACTGTATATTTTTTCAAATATAAACAAACAAAGCTTAAATTAATAATTAACTTCCCGAGAACAATTATAGTTTTAAAATAAGATGTATTCAAAATTCGTATTTATATCGATGAATATTTCCCGTATAAATATAATACCTGTTTGGAATTAGATACGCTCAAGTTCAACAATAAAAGTAAACTTTAGACATCAACTAGATATATAGGCTGTACGTATAGACCTATATGTGAGTTGCATCAATTTTTTCCGCATATCATTCACATAAAAACTGTTATTGACTTATCAAATGTTATTTTTCTTCTTCTTTAACCGGGAATTTGATCAACAGACAAAAATAGTGTGTCAAGGTATGGTATTTTTATTCAATGAATAACACGCTTTTTTATTTTTCTATTGAAAAATTCAATAAATTTTTCATCTATTCTATTTATTTATGATGTGTATCTGTCCACCTGTCGCTTATGATGTATGTCAGGTATCTAAAACATTTTTTGAATATATAATTTACTATAGAAGAACATATATTTTTGAAATGTCCGGACAAAAATAATAATAAGAAGAAACATTAAAATGAAAACCATATTACAGTAGACCTCCCCTATAACACTGTAGATAATTCCGTGTTATATGAATTCCATATTGTACGAGTCACTTAGGTTTTACAAATACAGTCGATCCCCCTATAACACTGTTGATTATTCCGTTTTATATGAATTCCATGTTGTACGAGTCATTTCAATTTTACAAATACATGAGCTGTTTACAGCCCGGCACACGTATTTGTAAAATCTAAGTGACTCGTACAACATGGAATTCGTATAAAACGGAATAATCAACAGTGTTATAGGGGGGGTCGGTACGTGTGCCGGGCTGTGAACGGCTCACGTATTTGTAAAATCTAAGTGACTCGTACAACATGGAATTCATATAACACGAAATTATCTACAGTGTTACAGGGAGAGGGTCAAATGTATTATCATTTACTACTGTTAACTGAGCAATGCTACTAAAGTTTTTTATTTTTTATCTAATCCGAATTAATCTTAGCTGAGAGGAATTACTGTCACGTTATTCTAGATAGACTATTCATTTATTGTTGCTAAGAATAATTATATTCGGCCAACTAAAAATAATGCAGAAATCGATGAGAATGAAATTAGAGTTAATCGCAAAATATTATATTACTCAAATAATGTTATTTAAAAGAGATTAAATCTATTATTTTATACTTAGAAAATTTTAAAACTTAATTATCTTTATTATGCTACCATTAATATTTTCACTTACTTTTTATTTACAGTTAATTAGGTAAATCCATTATTTTCGGATTTACTTCGTATAGTTTCAAAGTATTTATTTTATCCACTGAATTTCTGAATACCGTAGGGGAACAAACGTAATTATACACGGGGTTAATGGTATTTCAAGTATATTCGAAGATTCCTCTAAAGCTGGGTAGTTACATAAGCGATTTCGCCGCGCGATTTGAACGTTTTCGTCACTAAAAACAGCGTAAAAATCACGCGATTAGGCGAAAAATTAAAGTTATATTCACAAATTAATTAAATTCCCCTTCATTCGCCATTTAGTTCTATATCCACATAACCAGAATATCGCGAGCAAAGTTAAGTAGTCTCTAATAGCCGATCACACCGTCATCTTAAGATTGACATCTTTATATTGTTTGTTTATATTAATATAAAGGAAAGAACACTTTCCAACTTCTAAAATTCTAAATCACATTTAATTTTCATCACTAGTTATAATTATTTAATATGTAATAAAGACGAAAGAAATGGAAAATCTACTGTCGCTAGATTATGTAAGTTCTGTTGTCTTTAATTTAAAGTAATCAAACAACACTATCGTCAATCGAATCTGTATCATAGAAACTGCATAAATATCAATAAATTCGCAATTTTATAAAAGAAACCTGTCACAGGTTTCTAACTTTACAAGATAAAAAAAATTGAAGCAAAGAAATGCAGGTACGTGGAAACAAGAAACAAGAAATTCTTTTCAATATCTATAGAAAAAAACAGTAGCAGAAATTCACTATTCTGGGTAAGAAGAGGATGTAAATTATTATATAAGTAATCGATAATATATCGTTGTGTTTTTGCTTTCGGAATAAAATATATTTATATAAAAATTCTTTCACTTTTAATTAATACAAGGAAAGAAATCTCGATTCACCAGAAACAATTCTAGGTTAAAAGTCTAGAAAGGTGAAAAAAAAAAAACAAACTATTTAAGTGTTTCTTGAATTTTCTATTTCTATCGGAATTTTCTGTTGGTGTCATACAACGAGAAGCACTCAATCAACGACTGAATATAAGTCATGAACCTAGGAAAGAAATGAAAGCGAAGTGGGAAAAAAAATTTCAGAAATGCTAGAAATCTCGAAATAATTCACTTTACATCTATTTTTATCCATTAATTTTTAGAAATAATTAACAAAAAAAAAATTATTTTTATATATAAAATAACAAATAATATTAAAAAAAATTATTAGAAAAGACATACAGTATATAAAGTCTTTCTTGATTGTTTTAAATAAATATAATAAATTCTAACTTTATACAATACTTCGAATATATTAAATGATTAAAATAAGATTTAAAAAAAAANATAGGGCATCGACTGTATTCAATTATTCCTTCACCTATTCGATGAATACTGTATATTTTTTCAAATATAAACAAACAAAGCTTAAATTAATAATTAACTTCCCGAGAACAATTATAGTTTTAAAATAAGATGTATTCAAAATTCGTATTTATATCGATGAATATTTCCCGTATAAATATAATACCTGTTTGGAATTAGATACGCTCAAGTTCAACAATAAAAGTAAACTTTAGACATCAACTAGATATATAGGCTGTACGTATAGACCTATATGTGAGTTGCATCAATTTTTTCCGCATATCATTCACATAAAAACTGTTATTGACTTATCAAATGTTATTTTTCTTCTTCTTTAACCGGGAATTTGATCAACAGACAAAAATAGTGTGTCAAGGTATGGTATTTTTATTCAATGAATAACACGCTTTTTTATTTTTCTATTGAAAAATTCAATAAATTTTTCATCTATTCTATTTATTTATGATGTGTATCTGTCCACCTGTCGCTTATGATGTATGTCAGGTATCTAAAACATTTTTTGAATATATAATTTACTATAGAAGAACATATATTTTTGAAATGTCCGGACAAAAATAATAATAAGAAGAAACATTAAAATGAAAACCATATTACAGTAGACCTCCCCTATAACACTGTAGATAATTCCGTGTTATATGAATTCCATATTGTACGAGTCACTTAGGTTTTACAAATACAGTCGATCCCCCTATAACACTGTTGATTATTCCGTTTTATATGAATTCCATGTTGTACGAGTCATTTCAATTTTACAAATACATGAGCTGTTTACAGCCCGGCACACGTATTTGTAAAATCTAAGTGACTCGTACAACATGGAATTCGTATAAAACGGAATAATCAACAGTGTTATAGGGGGGGTCGGTACGTGTGCCGGACTGTGAACGGCTCACGTATTTGTAAAATCTAAGTGACTCGTACAACATGGAATTCATATAACACGGAATTATCTACAGTGTTACAGGGAGAGGGTCAAATGTATTATCATTTACTACTGTTAACTGAGCAATGCTACTAAAGTTTTTTATTTTTTATCTAATCCGAATTAATCTTAGCTGAGAGGAATTACTGTCACGTTATTCTAGATAGACTATTCATTTATTGTTGCTAAGAATAATTATATTCGGCCAACTAAAAATAATGCAGAAATCGATGAGAATGAAATTAGAGTTAATCGCAAAATATTATATTACTCAAATAATGTTATTTAAAAGAGATTAAATCTATTATTTTATACTTAGAAAATTTTAAAACTTAATTATCTTTATTATGCTACCATTAATATTTTCACTTACTTTTTATTTACAGTTAATTAGGTAAATCCATTATTTTCGGATTTACTTCGTATAGTTTCAAAGTATTTATTTTATCCACTGAATTTCTGAATACCGTAGGGGAACAAACGTAATTATACACGGGGTTAATGGTATTTCAAGTATATTCGAAGATTCCTCTAAAGCTGGGTAGTTACATAAGCGATTTCGCCGCGCGATTTGAACGTTTTCGTCACTAAAAACAGCGTAAAAATCACTCGGTTAGGCGAAAAATTAAAGTTATATTCACAAATTAATTAAATTCCCCTTCATTCGCCATTTAGTTCTATATCCACATAACCAGAATATCGCGAGCAAAGTTAAGTAGTCTCTAATAGCCGATCACACCGTCATCTTAAGATTGACATCTTTATATTGTTTGTTTATATTAATATAAAGGAAAGAACACTTTCCAACTTCTAAAATTCTAAATCACATTTAATTTTCATCACTAGTTATAATTATTTAATATGTAATAAAGACGAAAGAAATGGAAAATCTACTGTCGCTAGATTATGTAAGTTCTGTTGTCTTTAATTTAAAGTAATCAAACAACACTATCGTCAATCGAATCTGTATCATAGAAACTGCATAAATATCAATAAATTCGCAATTTTATAAAAGAAACCTGTCACAGGTTTCTAACTTTACAAGATAAAAAAAATTGAAGCAAAGAAATGCAGGTACGTGGAAACAAGAAACAAGAAATTCTTTTCAATATCTATAGAAAAAAACAGTAGCAGAAATTCACTATTCTGGGTAAGAAGAGGATGTAAATTATTATATAAGTAATCGATAATATATCGTTGTGTTTTTGCTTTCGGAATAAAATATATTTATATAAAAATTCTTTCACTTTTAATTAATACAAGGAAAGAAATCTCGATTCACCAGAAACAATTCTAGGTTAAAAGTCTAGAAAGGTGAAAAAAAAAACAAACTATTTAAGTGTTTCTTGAATTTTCTATTTCTATCGGAATTTTCTGTTGGTGTCATACAACGAGAAGCACTCAATCAACGACTGAATATAAGTCATGAACCTAGGAAAGAAATGAAAGCGAAGTGGGAAAAAAAATTTCAGAAATGCTAGAAATCTCGAAATAATTCACTTTACATCTATTTTTATCCATTAATTTTTAGAAATAATTAACAAAAAAAAAATTATTTTTATATATAAAATAACAAATAATATTAAAAAAAATTATTAGAAAAGACATACAGTATATAAAGTCTTTCTTGATTGTTTTAAATAAATATAATAAATTCTAACTTTATACAATACTTCGAATATATTAAATGATTAAAATAAGATTTAAAAAAATAATAAAAATATAGAATTATAATCAAGAAATTAATCTATAATCTTAAAAACAAATGCAAAAGACGTGAAAGACATTATAATTCAGTAAAATAGACAAATAAATATACTCAACGTCTATGAATGTAACTATGAATGGAACTGCAATATAAAAAAAAAAAAAAAACAGCGATACGAATGTAACTGACTCTCCACAATCCTGCTGTCTGCAACATGTCATATCTCCGGGTGATTGCTATTATAGATGAGCAAGTTTTCAAGACTGATGTTATGGAAGAATAGCCGAGCTCTTGTTAACATTTCGTACGCTTTTAAAAATTTATACATATATAATTTTATTTTATACTTTTATATAACTTATTTATTTATTGTATTTTACTTTAGGATACAGAAAGAGTTCAAGATCGTGAACTATAGAAAATAGAATCTCTGAACAAATATTTTATTAAAGCTGATTAAACGACATTGATCCGGATGATGGCAATCCGTTATCGTATTCATTCGATACAAGCTTCGAAACCAAACGGAAAAAAATAGTCTGTAATCTAATACCTTTAAACCCGTTATTGTCAAGATTTCTTTAGTTATACAATGTTTAGATATTTCTGTTCCATCTGTTCCTATCTCTGATTCCATTATTTTTCTAAACTAAATCCTATCTAGAAACGTCTTCGATCAATCGTTGTCAGTCGATTAAAGAACATATGGAAGAACTCTTGTAAAGGATAAATACAAGCATTTTAGAATAAGTAAATTTCTAACAGGCTTTCTTTTTTTTTTTCATTTGTCAATCTCTCAACAAAATCATATAAAATTAAACTTGATTAAAAGATTATAAAATTAATTATATTATTTTATACTCTCAATATATTTAATAGGACTCTTTATCGATAGTTACTTCTAAAAATACGATAGTTATTAACAACAGAATGAGAGATTCTGGTTTGAATTTGATCTGAATTCTCATAAATTTTTATTGTATTTTGGATCAGGATGTCGTTTTTTATTCCTCATTCCTTTTGGCCGATTTTATTGTGAAGCTGGACTACAATTCTTCAACTAGTTTAATCTTCGTAGTGAATTAATTGAAGGATGATAATATTACATCTTCGGATTCGATATTTTATAATTGTTTTATACAATCTTTGGCAAATTCTTTAAATCAAGAAACAGGCATTTTTATGAATAAGAAGTACAGTATAACATCGAGTGGTATTATTGGTAATTTTTGATAAATTTGTTCTAAGCGTACGATTCCGGCTAAAGATGAATTTGTAAGAAAATGACTTGAAATTTTTGCCGAAATGTAATCTGTAGTTCGACTTTCACACAAATTTTTAGGAACCACTACGTTCAAAAATCAGACTCTATACTTCTTAACCAGTTTCTTTGCCTTTAGAGATTACTCAATAATAAAAATGTATATTTTGACAATACACAGAATGTAGACATTACACCAGGTTATATGTCGCTTCTACTACAGTAGCGTGCAAATTGATCTGAAAATGTCAAGTAACAACAAGATTTATAGAAATATATGTTTACAAAAGTTAATAGTAAATATAATATGAAATACTGCATGAACTCCCTTGGCTTTAACAATTTGGTAACATTTTTGTTTCACTTCTTCCTCATGAAATCATATTTAAAAGATGTCACAACCTTTTTAGATTCATGGCATAGCACAAGATATTGTTGAAAAATCCATTCATAATTCCTATTCGACCACAGTTTTGTCATAGATGGAACGACTCTCCTTCCTACAACTTCAATGTATTTTAATGAATTTATTACGCAAAGTGATAGGTACAGTACAAGGGGCTACGTATCATAGATGAAAAAGCATCTCAGAATATTGTTTTTATCTCTGATAGTGTTCCAATTTTCATTGCATCTCTTACTGTTTCCACAACATTAACATTATAATTCTTGTATTGATGATGTCCTAATAACCTCTTATATTGACGAGGCATTTAACACAGCGCATTTCTGAAAAAAGAAAAACAATTTAGAATAATTATTTGCTTATAAGATATTCAGCACCTACATTAATATCACTAATGCTTGAGTATTTCGATCCTTCAAATCTGAATCATCCTGCAGTAGTGTTTGGTACACAATTTCCTTTAAATAACCCCACAAAAAAGTCTACAGGAATGAGATTGAGCAAACGAGGAGGTCATTCCAGTGATTTTTGAAATCCTATTCAGTGATCTCCAAATCGCTCGTCAAGCCACTTATTAACGGCTCTTGTTCAATAAATTTGTGTACTATCATGTTGAAACCATACTTCTGCAGTTCACACAATGGTAGGTCATCAAGCCATTCATCAATAATCCTCTGCAAATGTTGCAAGTAGCGCTTGCTACTCAGGTTATTAGATAAAAAGTTTAGTCCAATAGCACGATTATTGCAAATAACACATATTACGTTCACACTAAATCAAACCTAATGCTGTAAATCTCTTATGTAGTATGAATTTTATGTAATCCAGTAAAGTATACTTTAATGGCTTATCATACCATTCCAAATAAACAAAGACTCATCAGTCTAAAGAATTTGTCGGCAAAATTCTTTAGACTGATGCTCTTTCACAAGATCTAAAATTGGGTTAGACAAAATACATTACGTTAAAGGAGAAATTCGATAGAATCTATTCAGAGTAAAGACAATCCAATCGAAAAGAAACAATCAATATTCTAAATTTGGCCAATTCAACTAACTTTTAATATAAAAAAAATATTAAAAAAACTGAAATTGTTCCCACGCATAGTCAACTTCCCACGCAAATGTTCGAGTTTTATTATTATTTTCATAATATACTTTTTAAATGAATTTTAAATTTATTTTATTAACCTTCAAATCCTTTAACGTTTCCTTTATTAAATTTTTTAAATGGCTCAAAACAAGAATATTAATTTTTTAACATACACTTTCATCTTTCTTTTTCACGTTACTCGCGTATACACATAATCTATAACTATTTTGATGTATAAGATTTGTAATAAAGCATGTTTTAATTAACTCTGTGACTAAAAGAACCTCAAGGGTATGTCTTTCTTCATTAATTCAATTTAAATAATATAAAACGACAGCGTAATCGGATGAAACTCTATTTGTAAATGAGTGGAACCTTATTGATAATAAGACTGAAGTTAATTGATTAATAAATGGAGAATGAACCTTTTCAAAACATATTACGAATAATGTTACCATGTTATCTATTATGATTAGTTAATAATACTTTTTTAAGTATAAATATCTTCTTGTATATCCTAAAATCGACTTAAACATAATTATTAAAATTATTTTCATAAATAATAAAGAGGAAATTATTATTATAAAATTAATAAATGTTTAAACATGTTTTCGTCTTGTTAATATTTCATTATTTACAAAAGGATAACTTAATTAACGTTATGCTTATATTAATTAATATGCGATAGATTATATTTATAAACAAGTCTTACTATGTATGTACTGTATGCCCATGCACACTCACTTTTAGGGGCGGATTTATAGATTTAGGGGCAGTAAACGAGCCCTTCTAGCTAGTTTGAAGTTATCGTACACACTGAAAGAATAGATCACCAATTTAACTAACTTATAAAGCCGTAAAGAATTAAAATTTGCATACGTTGCATAGCTTATTTGTCGATGTAAACTGAAATATAACCTATAAAACACGTTTTCTTCTCAGCTTCTACTTCACAGATAATCAGTTACATTATTTTAATTTTTTTTAATAATCAAATCAGTAAATATGTCTTAGAATTTTTTAAAAAAAGAACAAACCTATATGACCTTTATGAAGTAATTTTAGTAGTAGGACCCCCCCCGAATGGCCGCTTGCCAATAAATCCGCTCCTACACACTTCGAATGCACGGTACGTAATATATAATTTTATATCAACATATTGTATAATAATGAAATATGAATTATTTATTTAACAATGAGTATAATGTCACAATAAATAATTGCTCGCCTCAAATAAAATATCATTTCATCTCAGTTAAAATGACAATTTATAAGATTTCAGGTCTTTCAGACTTATGAAGTAGAAAGCTTTTGAAAGGAAGTCAAACTTTCTCTGTAGTTTTCATGGCTGACTCAGAACTATTCTTCTTCTCTTTTGGGATGGATATGTCTGCAGAACTCCTATTTTTGTTGTTCTTATTTAAAAAATTGGGTCATCGATTATCTGATAAGTAGGACAGGTGATCCAAACTTCTTTTCTTTAGTGACTCTTCTGCTATTTGAGATTGTCTGGCAGTGTTGATCTGAATATCGTGAACTACTTTAAACGGCTGGTTAACAGACGTGCCTCCTCTGACAGCTCGAAAGGCAGCAGTCAAACTACTTTGTATGCATCTAGCTACGTTCTAACGCTTTATCGTAAATCTGAAATACATACGTTTATTTCAAAATTAATCACTCTCTTGCGTAACAGCATAGGCAATAGTGATATAGTGTTTCTGATAAACTAAAACTGGAACAAGACAGCTACTAAAACGTTTTCATAAGTTATATTGAATAAGAAATGATATTGTGTGAGCATTTTCTAATATATAATATAATCCGTATATATATATAGTCTAATATTATTATAGAGATATTGAGAACACAGAAGTTTCCGGAATCTCCCTTCTCTCTCATTAAATCTAATACATGAAATGTACTGTACAGTACACTGGAAACTAACTTATACTTTAAGACTACAAACATGCTTCCTAACAAATAACAGTGATTTAAAAAAAACTACATTAAGTTCAAAATAATTTGATAGCAAAACCTTTCTGGTGTTACATCGAGGGTGGCGAATTGTTACTTAACGACACATATCTACCAAAATTCTATTACTTCTTTTACATATGAATCTCTACCAGTCAATGATAACTATGGCACCAGCTTGACCAGCTTAATATTTTTGAATAACTTAATTAATTTTTCGTGTAATTTTTGACTTAAGAATTTTTTTTTTGGCAAGCAGAAGTATAAATTCAGAATGTAATAAAAACAAGATAAACTTAACAACATAGCATTTACTTTTAAACTTGTTTAATCAAGTGTATATTTTTAATTAGAACATTACTATTTTTTTATACAAGAAAACATGAATAATTTCGTTAACAACTCTGTCATTAAAGAGTTACAATTCCATAACGTAACGTATTATCCATTTGATACTTAATGATCTCTGAGTGTCTATTTAGAAAATTGTCTTACAGACTGATATGCACTTTCAGTTTGTCATTAGTCATTATTTACTTGCTATTGGTAACTAATATACTCTGTGCTGTACATTAGCATTGTCACGAATGCCTGAAAGTAAAGCTTGGAAAAGCTTTCAAACAATATGAAAATGCTTATTAGCTTTTGTGAGAACTTTTCAAATGGGTACTAAATGTTTTATAAGTAACAGAAATAAACATATTCTATTTATAGTAAATCAGAAAAAGTTCCTTAAAGATAATTTCTAATTGTAAATAAGTTTATTTTACTTTAATTACATGCTACTTCTAAAATGGTGAACAATTTATTGAAAAAGTTTGCTGGAGTTATGCAGGAAACATTAAAAGAATAAATCACTACTTGTATAAAATACATTTCTAAGGATCGTTATATAAAGTAACTTATTTATCAATTTAGATAAGGTTATATTTATAAAAAAGAAAAATAATTACGATCACGAAGTAGAAGAATGAGAGCATCGCCTTCTTTGTACAAATACTCAATTGGATCTTGTAATTGATTTTATCAAACTAATAATCTAACAGTTAGATTATTAATTGAGAGTTCTTGAAATATAAGTAAGCTCCTAATTTTATATTTCTACATTTTTCTCGTTATCTTTGTTATTAATTTTCCTAAATTCTTATCTCTCCTTTTCGGATTTTCTTAATGTAAAATACTATACACTGTTTTCATTTATCTTCCACTGAACAATGACATTTTGTACATTTTGTAATATTTAATAGAATTATTTAAAAGTATAATACAATATTTGAAATGTTTTTTTAAATATAATGTGGCATCAAATAAGTTAAATAGCCCAGACCTCTCTTAAGACCTTGATTACAGTTATTGGTAGAATCTCGCTCATCCTGTCTCTCAATTATCCGGTATATCTTCCAGTGTGATGCTTATACACTTCCGTTTTCAAGAAAATGTTAGTCATGTCACACAACCTCTTTTCCTGTTTACTCAGGTTTCATTTCTGTGTACGTATTGAATTTCAGTGCACTGTATTATGTCTGTCTCCAAAACGAATCAGTACCGAAGGATGACAAGTCACATCTTTCATTGCCTTTAGGCAGGTTTCAGGCCTATACTCTCTTAGTTATCTGGCTAATGAGGCACTTCTCCGTGCAAGGAATAGCCAGATTAGCAAAAGTTTACAGTACAGTACAAACTATAAGCTTAGTTTCTTTACAAACTTTCTGATATATTTTTAAAAAAATAAGCATTTATATATATATATATATAATGGAATTTTCATCCTACCGCAATTACCCGTTTTCTTTGTTTTCAATTTATAAAAACGTAACTATAATAAAACAATTGAGTAATTAAAAAAACGTAATTAAACACCGATACGTTGAATTTGTAATAAGAAAAGAATTCACGCAACGAACTGTTTAATAAATGTAATNAGAGTTAAAAGTATAAAACAATATATATATATATTATATAAATTTTAAGTTATAAATAAAAGATACGAATAAATTATAAATAAAAACAAGTGTTTATGTAGTATACAAGATAAATAGCAAGTTGTAAAGCACAATGAGTCATAGAAAATTTATAGTAATATGATAAATAATTAATATAGAATGATATTTTTATATAAATAAACTTACTGAAGCTTCAAATTCAATGTAAAATTTATACAGTGTAGCGAATCAGAAAGATTTCAAATAAAACTGCTTATGTATCGCCTTTTAAATAATTGGACATATATATAATTTAATTATTGATGTCGGTAAAATGTTTTTTTTTATTTATTATAAAGTTTCAACCAACTGTTAAAAATTGCCCACGCTCTCGTGAAATTTGATAGCACAAATTTAAAAGTAACGCTTTGGGAATTTCTAGGTTTTAATACAGCAAATTTCTTTTTCTTTGTTTTGTTTGATATGTATGTTATTGTCTCTAGTTTGCATGTTATTATTTCATCACAAAAAATTTACGTAAATATTCAAAAACCCCTTCTATATTTTACCAATTATTATTTTTTTTTTCATTCTTTCGATTTAAATATTATAAATATTTTTGTTATATTTTTCCGAATAGCCTTAGGTTACTCTAATATACGTGCATCTAAAAAAAAAATTTCTTTTACTTCCTCGGCTTGTTATGCATATAACACGGGAAAGTATTGGAATCGTGTCAAATTTGGCCTTCCGGGTTTCTGCAAATCTTTACGTTCGAGATCCCCTAAACCCCCCAAAAAAAGTAAAAAAAAGAGGGAAATTCCGTGGACATGTATGTATTTATCTGTGTGTGTTTGTTTGTTTGTTTGTATAGATAGCATCTATTTCGTTTAATATAACAGGATAAGATAAAGATTAAAAACGAAATTTTGTATTAAAACTTACTGGTATATATAAGGACCATTGATGCTATTGAGTTTTTGGGGTTAAAGATCGAGAGAATGGGGAGATGAAGGGGTGCAACGTGTCATATCTCGAGTAGCGAGCGTCTAATTTAACGAAGATTGTTTTAATAAAATCTCATAACAGATGGATACACAGAAAATTTTAATTTTGTATAAATATATCTTACAAATTTAGCGAACACGTAGCCCTAAACACAAAATAGTTCCTTGTCCAAATAATAAGATCCACTTCTCAAGCTTTCTGAAAAACTGACCTCTGAAAATTGAGTGTCAACATTGTTGGATTTTTTTTTCTTTTTAATTATTATGTTTATTGTTTTTAATAAATTAGAAACACCTTTTCGTGATGATGCCAACAAAGTGTTGGTGTACTCGAAAAATTTATATATAAACTTAATACAGATTTAAATTTCTAAGGAAATTGCATTTTATTATTTTCTACAAAATAAAAGAGAAATTCTAAGATAAATTAGTGGTTCTCAAATTCATTATATTTATTTTCTCTATTTAAACACATTTATTATCTCTTATAATCCGGCTGGATCGTAAAGAAGTAAAGTTTTATTAAACAGAAAATATGTAAAAGAATAATAAAAAAAAAAATAACTTTTATCTTATAAATTTTAAGATTCTAATGAAAATTCATTATTAAATATTATGCATGATTGAATAACTATAAACTAACGTAATATATTAATCTTATAATTAGATTATAAGTATATAATATTAGGATAGAAACATTTTTAAATGAAATATTTTATTAAAGTATGAATTTTTTAAATGCTTTTTCCTACATAAATATAGAATAACCTAGTATACAAGTCGATCCCCCTATAACACTGTTGATAATTCCGTTTTATATGAATTCCATGTTGTACGAGTCACTTAGATTTTACAAATACGTGAGCCGTTCACAGCCTGGCACACGTATTTGTAAAATCTAAGTGACTCGTACAACATGGAATTCATATAAAACGGAATTATCAACAGTGTTATAGGGGGATCGACTTGTATACTAGGTTATTCTATATTTATGTAGGAAAAAGCATTTAAAAAATTCATACTTTAATAAAATATTTCATTTAAAAATGTTTCTATCCTAATATTATATACTTATAATCTAATTATAAGATTAATATGTTACGTTAGTTTATAGTTATTCAATCATGCATAATATTTAATAATGAATTTTCATTAGAATCTTAAAATTTATAAGATAAAAGTTATTTTTTTTTTTTATTATTCTTTTACATATTTTCTGTTTAATAAAACTTTACTTCTTTACGATCCAGCCGGATTATAAGAGATAATAAATGTGTTTAAATAGAGAAAATAAATATAATGAATTTGAGAACCACTAATTTATCTTAGAATTTCTCTTTTATTTTGTAGAAAATAATAAAATGCAATTTCCTTAGAAATTTAAATCTGTATTAAGTTTATATATAAATTTTTCGAGTACACCAACACTTTGTTGGCATCATCACGAAAAGGTGTTTCTAATTTATTAAAAACAATAAACATAATAATTAAAAAGAAAAAAAAATCCAACAATGTTGACACTCAATTTTCAGAGGTCAGTTTTTCAGAAAGCTTGAGAAGTGGATCTTATTATTTGGACAAGGAACTATTTTGTGTTTAGGGCTACGTGTTCGCTAAATTTGTAAGATATATTTATACAAAATTAAAATTTTCTGTGTATCCATCTGTTATGAGATTTTATTAAAACAATCTTCGTTAAATTAGACGCTCGCTACTCGAGATATGACACGTTGCACCCCTTCATCTCCCCATTCTCTCNGAAAAAACAAATATGGGGTATTTTTATCTATACAATTTAATTGAATTAGTCTATTTTAAATGTTTTTAATCACTTATTCATTATATTTATAACTTTGTATGCAAAAGACTATCTAGATTTAGTAAAACACTTATAAACGTTCTTAAAAGGGAATTTTTGTTTGTTTGTGACCACAGAGGCATTCGTAGATACGTTTGTGTTAGATATTTGAATCCGTTTCATCGCACCTTATAAAAAAGATTCACCAAAATCTACAAAAAAAAAAATTATTTCGAATGACCATAAAAGTGTATTTTAGCAAACGAATCTGTTTTATCACTTCCTACAGAACAATCCACCACCGAAAACACCAAACACAATTAACTTCGCATTCAGTTATTTCCATTTCGAAAGTAGTAAATTAGTAAAGCAATTTAATTATTAAGTACACGTTATCGAAATAACGACGTGCAACTGCCTAAAATTTGCTAAGCGGTGTCGTTATCATTTAATCGATCTCCCTTCATCCGAATACCGGTAATTTACTTTATCGCTTCCGACGTAAAATCTAATGATTCGTAAATATTGTAAAAACATTAACATTGTTTCCATCAACTTTTAATGTTACTTTGAAATATAATTATAATTGTTACTTCGCTAAGAATTACTACTTTTTTTCCTCCATTTAAGAGAACTTTTATCCATGAAAATCTCTCACGGATGCTACTTTATCTCTCTACTCCCTTCACATTTAATTACAAAAATTTAATAGTGTCAATGCCCCCTTATATATATAAGCTACCATACCAAATTTCTTTTCTATATATTTATCCCATCCTGAGATATAAAGTGATGTATTTGATATCTGAACAGATTAAAAGATATTTGATACAATTGTAATTAAAAGCAAAAGATTTACAAATAATCTTTTCTATTGTTATTTAATTGATTGATTAACGAAACCTTTATCCTGTTTATATTGTTTAAATCTGGATTCTAAGCCCAAATTCCAATCCGAGTCCTCCAGAACAATTTAAAAATATAAAGAATAGATGTTAAAAAGCCTTTCAAATGGATTTTAAGGGTAATTTTTTGAATCTTCCTAACGTATAAATATATTATTTTAAACAATAAAATTGGATGGGCAATTTTATTTATAATTCGGTATTGCATAAAATATTGTTTTAGTAAAAAAAAAAATTGTTATATTTAATTAATCAATATAATAAAAAAAATTTATGCACTAAAATGATATAAAATAACTTTGTTTTTTTCCACTTAACTTTATTAGTAAGATGAAAGCAAATATTATTATATAATAAATTCAATTTTATATCGTCGTTATTATCATTATTATTACGCTAAGTTTATTCTTTTAACAGAATTAAAACTTTTATTGTTACTTTTTATTGTTTCTGTTGACATTTTTATACTATAAAAGTTTATAGATTAATATGTAATAAAATTTAGAATTTTTTAATATATATATTTTTAAAATTTTTATTTTTAATTTTAATTTTTAATAAATTTTTAATAAATTTTTCTATTCTTTCTTCCTATTTTTTAACATTGACACTTTGACATTTTATAAAAGTTTTTTCGATTTAAATATCTAATTAAATCTATGGATTAAATTTCTCTCACGCAAAATTGGCAAATTTTATGCATATTTTTATATAAATAAATTATGTTTAGTATTGATACGAAGCTTATTTATTGTGTATAAATGGATCTTAGTAATATTGAAATGTCTATCTCATAATTAGGACTAAAGTAAGACTCGTACGTAGTGCGAGACCCTAAACTGTGCCAATGGTTTAGGGGTTCGTACAGCTAAACTCGCCTATCTTATACGAAAATTAAATAAGCGAATAGTAATAAATAAATAAAATTTAGTATAGAATATATTTAAATTATAATAGTAATTTATTCTATAGTCATCGTTTTAATGTACCTGTACAATAAAATACAGCATAACTCCCAGACGTTATAAAAAAGACTATATATATATATATAAAAATTTTTAGTTATGTAACTTTTTAATATATTTAGAAATATTTAATCAATATAAAGCTTTAAAATTTAATATATTTTTTTTAGTAAAGAATAAAACGGGTGTTAGATAATATCCATTATTAAAAGATACAATTATTTATAGCAGAAAAACAAACTATTTCATAAAATAAACGAATGAAAAGATAAAGATAATGATTATCAGCTATCTAGACAAAAATTAATGTAGTTATATCTACACTATTATTTCATTAATTATATCTATAGTGTTTATTATCTCTTAAAAAGCTCTCTCAAGCCCCCCTTAAACCGACACC
>NW_019385381.1:70926-198751 GCF_000671375.1 Centruroides sculpturatus
TTTTATTGATTTTTTCACCCCTATGATTTAAAGTAAATATTTAAATTACATGCAGATAATTAACATTTCTACGCCTAGAAAAATAAATTAATAATAATTTTATACGATATATTTTATAAGAAATGTCTATTAATATAAAGTAAATAAGAAAATAAAATTAGTCGAACAAATATTTCTCTGTTTACAAAATTCAAGATTATTATATTTTTAAAAATATTTATTTTAAAAAAAAATTCGAATAAATACATTTTAAAATTTAATTAATCGATTTTTCTAATATTAAAATAAACAAGAAGTTCGGTCCAATACACATTATACAATTGTCCCCCCCTCTTTCGTCTCCAGGGAGATTTAGAAAAGCAAACACGTTCGATATATAATTAAAGAAAAATTTGCATATTATATTTCTCTTACGTGTTTATTCTAAGCCAAACTATTTAAAAATAGAATAAATGTCATTTGTTGAATTTTTTCACCTAAACGTTTTCAACCGTTAGCTTACTACTTTAACGAGTACAGAGGAGTTTACAGTAGACCCACCCCCCTATAACACTGTAGATAATTCCGTGTTATATGAATCCCATGTTGTACGAGTCACTTAGATTTTACAAATACGCGAGCCGTTTATAGTCCGGCACACTTATTTGTAAAATCTAATTGACTCGCACAACATGGAATTCATATAACACGAAATTATCTACAGTGTTATGGGAGGGGGGTCTATTGTATTTCTATCTCTTTGATACTGGCCAGTTAGTTTAATCTTATCTACAACTTGAATAATTATGATATATAAAATTACTCTAATATGTTAAGTATTTTTAACATTATTATAAGGTGTAGAACGTTGTTATAATTTATCTTCCGCTTTAAAAAAGAAAGGAGACGAGATTCCTGTTTCTAAATTTACACAATTTTTGTTTTTGTCGTAATGTTTAAGAGGAAAAAAAAATGAATGGCTAAAAATTCATTTAGTTCGGTTATCTTTTAACAATTTTCAGTTATCTCGGTAGTAGCCATAATGCTATTTCCATTCAATAGTTAAATACATGTAATTTGTTTACGTTCGTACGAAGCAAACATACGATAAGACCTTTTAATCTCTGAAATAAACCTCATCATTATTAAACAATTAAGAAATTAATGATTAAGACATACTTCCAATGCCTGATATTTCCAAATTTATTTATATTTACATTATAATATTTATTAAATTACTTTCTTTTATAATTCATAAATTTTAATTATTATATATTTTAAAGAAATGTTATAAATTTTCATTTAAATGAAATTTACTATTCCAATAGGATTAATAAAGGCATATTTTTCCACAGTTTACAGTTTGATATAATAAAATATATCATTGGATTGTAAATATTTCCTTTAGGAAATACAACAATACTTAATTATTTATTTATTTTTTTTGTTCTCTNGCCAAGTCTGAGATAGATTTATGATTGTTAAATTAAATTTATCAACGTGATTTTAGTGATTTACGACGTTAAAACAATTCGGAAACTTGCGAAATTTTATTTCCAAATAGATTAAAATACATACGAATGCTAGATATATTTCACTAATAAAATATAATCTCTATTTCCTTATTTGTTTCGAAATTTTTAAGGTTTATCGGTATAGTTTATGTATATATATTCGTTCGATACTTAAATAAATTAATTGTAAACTGTATATAGTTAAATATGTGACTAATAGATGGCAGTATTAAATTTATTACGAAAAATTAATTTATTATTTAGGACAGACACTCTTACAGGTTGGACAGAATGCCATTTGGTCGGGCATCAAAAGAAAATTTGTCACAAACTTTACTTATTACTTTGCATTTACATTTGTCGTGTATTAAGAAAAAGTCTTTACTTTTATTATTTAAAAAATATATACAATAATAACGCCATTTTTTTTCAAATGAGCCTACAAAATGATAAATGGCCAAGCCTCTTTTAGTCGATCCCCCTATAACACTGTTGATTATTCCGTTTTATATGAATTTCATGTTGTACGAGTCACTTAGATTTTACAAATACGTGAGCCGTTCACAGCCCGGCACACGTATTTGTAAAATCTAAGTGACTCGTACAACATGAAATTCATATAAAACGGAATAATCAACAGTGTTATAGGGGGATCGACTAAAAGAGGCTTGGCCATTTATCATTTTGTAGGCTCATTTGAAAAAAAATGGCGTTATTATTGTATATATTTTTTAAATAATAAAAGTAAAGACTTTTTCTTAATACACGACAAATGTAAATGCAAAGTAATAAGTAAAGTTTGTGACAAATTTTCTTTTGATGCCCGACCAAATGGCATTCTGTCAAACCTGTAAGAGTGTCTGTCCTAAATAATAAATTAATTTTTCGTAATAAATTTAATACTGCCATCTATTAGTCACATATTTAACTATATACAGTTTACAATTAATTTATTTAAGTATCGAACGAATATATATACATAAACTATACCGATAAACCTTAAAAATTTCGAAACAAATAAGGAAATAGAGATTATATTTTATTAGTGAAATATATCTAACATTCGTATGTATTTTAATCTATTTGGAAATAAAATTTCGCAAGTTTCCGAATTGTTTTAACGTCGTAAATCACTAAAATCACGTTGATAAATTTAATTTAACAATCATAAATCTATCTCAGACTTGGCTAATTGTTTTTTTTTTATTTTAATTTATTTTAAATTTAATTTTAAAACACATTATACTATTTAATTATAATTTTTCTTAAAAAAAATTAGAAATAAGATTGCATTATTTAAAAAAACAAGAAGGATATTACACAAGATTCTCTTGAAAATTGATTTATCAATAATCGATTCCCGATCAAACATCAATTACACAATTTCTACTGTTTAAACGAGCATTTAATTATAGACTACACGTTAACGCTTCCTAATTTAGCCTCATTTTACAAATTATTAAGACAAATTTAAGTAAAAAAAAAAAGTTTTAACCTCGTCAAAATTCGGGTGTAAATAGAAAATTAAACTAATTAAAACTCTATTAAATATTAGAAAAATTAAGAGACGGTCGTTTAAAATAAGCGTTTCGAGTCTTTTAGGTTATCACTACTAACCTCCTCCCGGGTTTTATTGATTTTTTCACCCCTCTTTTCTCATTGGTTAATTCGGGCGCACGCGCTTTTATACGTCATTCTATCCGATGTCTGCTACTAAGAACGATACGTCAGCTTGCCTGACTGTCAAGCTTAAATTGTGAGTCGTGTTGTCGCAGTCTAAAAGTGAAGCCGATAAACGGAAGAAGGTTCCCCCTCGACTCAATCTAAATCAAAGCGCGTAAGATCTACCACCAAATTCTCTTTCATCTTTCCATAATTTCTCGTGTAAACAGGTGCTATCGAGCTCGAATACGGTAAGTTTTTTTTTTTCCGCATATCGGCTTTTGTAATTGTATTTAAAAAAAAAAGATTGGAATCTTTTAAAACTAATATAGTATGGGGTTATGTTATTCTTATTACGCGTGCATTTAATAATTCGCAATTTATATTTCGCTATATCGAGACTGTTCTATTCATAGGAGATAGTTAAATATCCGTTGTAAATAATGCGCTTTGTAATGAGGTTTTTCTAAAAATAATGCGTTTTTTTTGCGTCTTAAACACCGCAGTTCTTTTAGAAAAGAGTCATTACGCGTTATTCGTCATTAAATAAGTGTAATTCGACAGGATATTCGTTAGGAAACTCTTATTTAAGCAGCTTTTTCCCCCCCTCCCCGTGTTTATTTCGGTCTTAGAAAAAAAAATGAAGACAAATATATTCTTGTACAGAAGGAAATGTTTTTTTCTTTTTTTTAAATAATAAAACATTATATTAGATTATAAAATAATACATTAACTGACTTCGGGAGTGTATTTATTAATAGGTAAAAAGATAAGGATATATAGAGTAACATTTCGGTTTATATATCGAACGACCGCTTGTTGAATCTCTCTTCGATCAACAAAACATTGTGGCGAATAATTCGATATCTAAAACGATAAATCCTGTTAAAAAACAAGTCATATATATATTTTTTTGTTTTATTTTTTAAACTTATTACTATTATGAACGGGGAGGAGGGGGGAAACTTCAAATGGAATGTTGTAAGGAGGGGGGAAACTGTATTCGTTAGCTATAAAGAAGTGTGATTTAAAATCTTGAGATCTAAATTGATTTCTATTTTTAGATTCTGTTTGTTTATGCTGAAGTATGGATATTAATTGGAAATTTAAATGTATAAATGTGTTTTCCTTTTCTCGATTTTATAAATCTTTTTCGTATTCGTTTCGATTTTTCTTCCTATTTTATTAATTCGCCATTTATTTTTTCGTTAACTCTTTATTGTGATAATGATTTAAACTTAATAAATTTTTCTTAATATATCTTCATAATATATTATTAATTATTTTAATAAAAAATTAATTTTTACTAATTTACAGTTTTAAATATTAACTTAAAATGCATAAAAAACAATGCTTTATGCTTTTAAATGCGTATTAAAGTAAGTTATATACAAACGTATACAACTATATATAAAGCGATATACAAGCATAAAAGGCTAGCTTTATGCTTGTGTATGCTTTTATTAAATGTATGTTTTAGCTTTAAAATGCTTAAAAGTAATGCTTTATTATTTTTAAAAGCATATTTAAACGAGGAACTTAAAAGCTTGTGTATGCTCGTATTAAATTTGTATTTTTTTTTTTTTAATTTAAGCAATTTAATAATAATAATTTCAATTACTATTATTATATATAATCAAATCATTAAGTAAAATGGTTTAAAACGTATTTCGATTACTGAAAATGTTAAATTACTCTAAACCACTTAATTTATATTTTAAGCCCTTAATTGCAATCTAAATGGATACATTTATAAATTCAATAATTTCCCATATAAAATTAATATTAATATTATTTTTATTTTTAAATATTTAAGGCTTTTACATTTAGTTTAAGCTATAAATAATTTTAAATTATTTTACTTTTTATTTTTAACTCGCAGAAATATATATAAAAAAATATTTTGTTAATGTTATTATTATTATAAATAGTGGGCCTTAATACAGGTTGGTAAGTCTGTTAACTGCTTTTTAAATTTCATATACACTTTTAAATACGAATAGTTAACTGAGTTTACTGTAACGTGTTTTTCTTGTACACGGCCCCCCTATAACACTGTTGATAATTCCGTTTTATACGAATTCCATGTTGTACGAGTCACTTAGATTTTACAAATACGTGAGCCGTTCACAGCCTGGCACACGTATTTGTAAAATCTAAGTGACTCGTACAACATGGAATTCATATAAAACGGAATTATCAACAGTGTTATAGGGAGAGTCGACTGTATATGTAGGTAAATATAATATTTTTTATAATCAAAGTAATACAAAATTTAATAATATCTTAAGATAAAGAAAAGTTTAATTTAAACTTTCATAAAGAAAAACTTTTTTTATACATTTATTAAATATTTAAATAGAAATAAAAATGAATTTTTTTTGTGAATGTAGAAGTTTTTAACAATAATTTCACTTAATTTCAGAAATTGCAACGTCAGAATGGGACTCCCACTCTTTACTTTGTAGTATTAAACACCGAACAAACGTTGACTTTATAATAAATAAAATATATGCGTTACTCATGTGTTTTATGACGTCGAATTGACAAATCATTAAATTTACATTAGAAAAAGTTTTTTTTTTATTTTTACAGTAAATAAATATATAAATTAAAATTAAGTTGTTCTTTCCAATTTGATAACATATTTTTAAAATGTATAATTATTTAACATTATTTAATATACAGTAAATTTTAAAATTTAATATTCTTGTGTTTATTAAAAAAATACCACCAGCGAATTATAATTGAACTATATTAAAATATATTGTAAATTGATTGATCTATGTTTATTTATTATAATGTTTACTGTAAAAGTATTAAAATTTAAAGACATATTTTATGTAATATTATATAAAAAGTTAAGTAAAAAAAAAGTTATAAATATATATATACTCGACGACACAATATGCAATTTAAAACTATTTAGATTTATAGTTTAATATAATATTAAATAATTTTTAAAATATAATTAACTTTATATTATTTAGTTTATTAACCCGAAGATATTTTGTCGTGTAATTCTTTATATTTCATAATACTTTTATTATTATTAATACCGTTTTAATCTTACTGTAATCATATATTACATTTTGACTTATTTAAAAAAATTATATAAATGAAAGAAATTTAAATATTACATAATTATAGGCGTGATAATCGAATATAAATCGAAATCTTCTTATGGCTATGAAACTATGATTGAAATTATACTGAAAATAATAATGAATTTTCAAAATACTTTTATTATATTAATCGTATAAACTATATTATTAAAGTTTAAAAATAANAATCTAAGTGACTCGTACAACATGGAATTCATATAAAACGGAATTATCAACAGTGTTATAGGGGGTCGACTGTATAATTCTCTGCCGATTGTACAGTACAGTACATTAGAATTGTAGAGGACACTGCACAGAATTGCTATTGTTCTTCACTAAATTGGTACGAAAATAATACAGAATTTATAGATTTTTTTCAGCTGATACAGAACGGTGTAACATTTCAGTAATTAATACAGAACTGTACTAATAAGGTACCAATTAATGAGAATTGTATCAATAACTAAACTTCTATATTAATTTTATATTAAAATTGACTACAACTAGTCGGTTTTGGTACAGAATTGTACAAATTCTGTATCAACTATGCCATAATTGTTTACAGATTAAAGCATCAACTTAGCCTTTTACAATAGTTAACTAATCTTTGAACCATCCTATATATTATTATTAAATGAAATTAATATATTAATAATTTAAAAAAAATAATTATTATTATTTTCGTATTTGACAATAAAAATTCCACACAATTCCCTTTCAAAATGCGATTTATGAATATCGGGTTTACAAATGGCTCCTCTTGAATTATTGCTTCTCTGAAGTTAACTCGAGTTTTGATAATTAATAATATTTCATAGTAAACATTAAAATCTTATTAATGTAATAATAACATACAAAAATCCCTTATACAACAAACATTACTACAATAGCATTATGTGAAAACTTAATTATAAATTCAGTTTTTTGTAGTTATTTGAACGTTTGGTTGTCTGACTGTACAACAAATCGATTTCCGATTATTTTAAATTACAAAATTTTTTTTTCTTGGAGTTTAAAATTGAAAAAAAAATTGATTTATGGCTTATAAAAACTATTAAGGAAATTTAATGTAAAGTGAATATTAGTATATCTAGTATAATATTATGTAAATTTTAAGAAATTGACTTAAAAACTTAAAAACTTTTGTTGTTTAAAAAAAGTTAATATATATATATATATATTGAATTTTTGTACATATGTATAATATATACATATAAATTACTACATATTATTTAATTACATAATATAAAATACAGTCGACCCCCTATAACACTGTTGATTTTTCCGTTTTATATGAATTCCATGTTGTACGAGTCACTTAGATTTTACAAATACGTGAACCGTTCACAGCCCGGCACATGTATTTGTAAAATCTAAGTGACTCGTACAACATAGAATTCATATAAAACGGAAAAATCAACAGTATTATAGGGGGGTCGACTGTATTTTATATCTGTAAATTCTATACGATTTGGCAAGACCCGTTACAATAAAATTGTTAAAGTGTCATGGAATCGTGCTTCCGATGATAATTTTAAAATCATTTCAAATAAAAAAATTAGAATTTAACACAAAATTTATTTTTCATACAACAAATTATATTCTTTTATCGTTTGTATTGATTTGATAAAAATATACCTAAGCTTACGAGAAGATCGGTTTAAAAAAAAAAAAATGTCATTAAGCTTGCAAAGTAAATGTAAATTTGTATATGGAATGATTTATATTATATAATTTGAATGGATGACGTCAAATCGATTGGGTCTACCATATTGACATTGTCTTGTATAGAAGGCGTAAAATGAAAACTCATCTTTACGTCGTATGCTTTTGCATGGCTGCTTTCGATCACTTCTAAAATACACGATATTTCTCATGCTTTAATTTTATTTCTTGAATTTATTACGGTTTTAACAATAGAGTTAGAAAGTATTAAAATATCGTTAGACCCGTACCTTATTTTTAAAAAATAAATAAAAATAAAAAGTTCTCTTCACATGTTAATGCATTAAACAGCTGTATTTGGCTCATCTCCACCTAGATATCTGACTAATGCTGTTGGTTATAAAATGGAAAGGGTCAAGGACGTACTTCTATCATTATAGGTAACGGTGTCTTTTCGTTCGTGACATGTGACATGATTTCAATAAGGAAAACAATCGTTTCGCTGTTTGCTTATTTTGTTTAATTAATTAATTAAATTAACAACCAAACATTTTAGAAGAACGAACGGATGTTTGTATTTGATAATTGCTTAAAAGGTATTGTTGAATTTTAATATTATTTGTTTTAAAAGACGTGTAAATCGAGTATTCGACTTTTAAAATTTGCGTTACGAAATAAATCGCTACAATCATTCTATTTATGGTGTTTTTTTTTTGTCATAATCGCTGGCTTATCTAATTTCCTTTCTCACTAATATTTAATTAGGAGTGTATAGAGGCATTATCTGATAAAATTCAAACGATTTTAACGCTGTAACACTCCTTCTCGTTACCTTTACTTCCATGCAAAATTAGAATTTATATGTAAGTTAAACGTTTTTTCGTATATTAAATATATAAATAAAAACGATAATTACATCATAAATAACATTTTTAAAGCTTTAACACCTACGTTAAACTGTTAAAGTGGTGTGGATAGACTAAATAGATTTTTCTATTGATATTGGCAAATCTATTTTCTATGATTGTTCTTACGATCAATGTTCGGTTGTGCTTCAGCACACGTTTCCTTTCTGTGGATCTAGACACCTTTCACATCTCAATATTCCTGTTAAACGAACTCCCTACTAAACAGAGAAGTCGTGCAGAGAAGTTTTTTACCTTATTGTATCTCATTTCGGGATAGAATAACTTATTAAACAGGAGTAAATACGGTTTTTTTTTTCCGTAATATTTTCAGTTATAATCGATATATTTTTTTAATTTAAAGAGGTTTTAATTTCTAAATTTTTAATATTCTGTTACACACAAAAAAAAAAAGAGAAGAAGTAATTTTTCTTGTCAAAACTGAAAACAGCTTCCCAGTTTAATTTTAGTAAATTGCTTTCTATTTTGAAAATGTTTCCTTGACAACTGAACATCAGAAAATACTAATGTTTAAAGAAATTTTTTTATATAACCTTAATTAATATTGCATTTTAGATTTTTCATAGATTTTATAGTTACTAAGCGCCTATCAACACGATAATAAATTTTACACTCGCTACAGAATGGATTATGTAAATTTGTTTATATATCATCCTCTTGTAAACGTTGATGTTTATTTAGGTCAGATTATGCATATTTAATTACAATTATTCGTAGATGTCATTATTCCGTTTTAATTTCATACATTAATTAATTTGAAGAAGTATTTAGAAAATCTGAATTTTAAAATAGCAGTCGACCCCCCCTATAACACTGTTGATAATTTCGTTTTATATGAATTCCATGTTGTACGAGTCACTTAGATTTTACAAATACGAGTGCCGGGCTGTGAACGGTTCACGTATTTGTAAAATCTAAGTGACTCGTACAACATGGAATTCATATAAAACGGAATTATCAGCAGTGTTATAGGGGGGTCGACTGGTACTACAAACTCATGACGTCTCACTCATTCGGGGGTGTTAAGAAATACAGGAATATTGATGAAACTTTTGGATATTATTACTCGTATTAAGGCCTTATATCTTTTACAATATGAAGAACTCTATGATAAGGAGTTAACGCTATATAAATTTATATAAAAGGGACCTTTCGAGTTAAGGTATCGCCCTAGGTGAGCCTTATCACAGAGAAGACCAGCAGATCTATTTAGTCCGTGTCTCGCTTCAAAAACATCTGTTAAGTATTATTAAATTTTTTGCATTAAATATTTTATATTTTGTCAAATTTTATTATTTAAAAAATATATATAATATAATTTTTTAAAGCCGCTTTCTTTTTCTTGATGAGCAGCTTTACTACGGACACGGTACAATCTATATTTAAGCTTGCAAATTGTTCATTAAATTAATAATATATAATTGAAATTCTAAGCTACTTAATAAATCCGCTTTAATACAAATGACCGATTACAATCATTTAATAAAAGTGTTATCCACCATTTTAAAAATATAAGTGATAAAAAAAATATAGTCGAAGAGCATCGCTGATTGTTAAACAAATTACTACGATTTACACGACTTAATAATGCTTGACGTAATTAATACGGCTATTTGTGAATAAAAAGAAAAATAAACGGAGGTTAAAAATATGCGGTTTCGGTCAAAAATCTAATTTACAAATGACAATGAAATCTTATTCAGACCTTCTTCTACGTTAGATCTAATCTTCACACACAGCTAGCTCTCTTGTTCGTGATATCACACGAATTGTATTGGACATTCTTATTGTGTTGAAAAGCTCCGGAGATAAAATTACTTGCGAAAGAATTTATTGTCCGGTTGCATTTATTTCTAAAATAACTTGAAGATATATAAATTTAAAAATTTGATTCGTTTCTAAAATGTTTTCGGGCATTTCTACGTTAATTATGAATACGATTTGCATTATACTTTCGTTCGAGCTTAAAAAAAAGGCGATAACGAGAGCTTTGAAAATACCTTTTTTTTTCCTCCCTTTTCTTTCGTATGTGTGAGAATAATTAAATTTTTCAACACTTTACTAAAGATGTGAGCTTTCAAAGGAATGACGAAGGATGTGTTTATGTATATTTCCCCTTTTAGTGGGTACTAAAAAATAAATAAGTGCTTAGAACAATATTCAATAAGCAACAACAGAAAAGGTAAATTTTATACAGGAATTTTGTATAAATCTTTATAAATTTATTAAGTTGGTGTAAATTTAAAATGTTATATTACCTCTCAGGGAGGTTTTATTTTTAAAAAAATTGTAAAAAAGATTTTTCTAATTAAGCAGTAATTAAATTTTGCCAGTTAATGTTAAATCGATTACGTGTTAGTGGTAGGTGTTTATTGAAATATCATTGGCTACATCTGTTTCACCTATCCTAACTAAAACATTTATTAAGCGTAAAATGTTATTACATTGATAAAATATCTTTCTTATTAATCTATTTTGTATATTGAATTTAAGATATTTGCTTAATTTAAATAAATTATGTATACCTCTTTAAGTTTTAAATGTAATTATCAACAATTTAAATGTTAATTAACATATTTAAAACTTTTCTTAATTATATTTAAAGTTATTTATTCGTCATTTAACTAAATTTAAAGTGATTTAAATTCGATTCGGCATGACTTATCAATCATCCAATAACATTATTAAATCATCTCTGTAGATTATAATTATAATTATTAATATTATACGAGTTATATTTTTTTTTTAAATTAATTATAAAATTTTAAAGTTTTATATCTTTAATATATTTTATTTTTTTCTTCTTATTATTTTTAATAGATCTGTTATGAAGCCATTAGACAATATTCGCACCCAAATGTGCACTGTTAGTAAGATTTGATCATTAGCAGGATGACTCTCGGACAAGATACAATGGATCAGCAATTAGGGAAAGATGATGCCATTCGTGATCCTGCCTTTGTCAAAGTAAGCTTTTTTTTATTATTTTAATTTAAAATATCGATTAATATCTGTAACTTTTTTAGTTAAAAAATTCTACGTTTAACCTCGACATAAGTTATAAATAAAGCAGTACAGACGTTGCACGCGGGTCCGAATTGAAACTTACGGTGGACCCAACTATGACTCTTTCTGTTAAATAACTATAAATTTAAAGGCACCTCTGTGTTACTAAGTAATGATATTTTTAATTGATTTAATTGTTGATTTAAATTAATTTTTTTTATGAACTAATCTTTAAAGGAAGAGCTTTTCGTATTTGCTATGTACTGTAAAGTACAGTACTGTACAGTACATCGTCTCTGATAACTGAAATAAGATAGTTATCCCGTTGCGTAGCAACTAGAGAATAACTGTGACGGTTCTATTACGTCAATGGTTTAATAACTAAAAATATATTATATTTTATCAACATAATTCATTCATAGAAAATTTAAAACAGATAACACGTATAAAATAAAGATTATATCTATATGTATATTTTTGTTTTAGTAAATTTTATTAAAGTTTTTAACACTTTTTTATATATATATATAAATTAATAAAAAGTTCTTGGATAAAACTAAATAAAATCAATATGTTTTTTGTTTTAAACAACTGCAAAAAACAGTGATTTAATTTCAGGTGAAAATAAAAAATTATGATGATTTATTAATACAGAAATTTAATTCTACTTATGGTTTATAAAAGTTAAATTATATATATATATATTCTATATAACCTTAATATATATACAGTATGATGGGTGCTTTATATACGGCCCCAGAATTTTATCCTATAATATAAAAATGGTAATAAATAGAAATTCCTTTATTAAATGATTAAAAAAAAATCTATTTTTATTTGTTTTATTGATTTTATTCCCGTATTTTGTGTAAAAATATATATTATTTTTCCTCATTTAGTAATATAATTAAGCAACCAAGTTCAGTTGGTGGACATTTTTTTTTAATATTTCGCTTACTTAGTCGTAGTTTTCATTATATTAATAGAAAATATGATTCTATCATCAATCAGTTTCTTATTGAAATTCATGGTCGACTGGTACTACAAACTCATGACGTCTCACTCATTCGGGGGTGTTAAGAAATACAGGAATATTGATGAAACTTTTGGATATTATTACTCGTATTAAGGCCTTATATCTTTTACAATATGAAGAACTCTATGATAAGGAGTTAACGCTATATAAATTTATATAAAAGGGACCTTTCGAGTTAAGGTATCGCCCTAGGTGAGCCTTATCACAGAGAAGACCAGCAGATCTANAACTTTTCCCCCCTTTAAAAATAGAAAAAATTAATATAAAATATATATATATATATATATATATATATTAAACAAACTGCATACGAAAAATTTTTAAACCCAACTTTAATCAAAGAATTTTACATTTTAAATTGGTTAAAATCGTTTTATTTATATTATATTCTTTTGAATTTAAATTCAAAATGAACGTAAAAACATCTAAAAATTTAAATCCGTTTAATTATATTTTAAAAGAACGATAAGTTTATTTTTAAAGAATTATTTAAAATTCTATTTATTTAGCATGATTTAATACATTTTTTTTTATATTATTCTGGTAGTCGCATCGAAGAAAAATTGCACGTAAGAAAAAATAATACTGTTAGAATTTTTCTTTATCTTCAAATGTATTTTTCTTATACAACATATGAACAAATAAAAGATTTATAAAAAGTAAACAACAAAAAATAAACAAAGATGAATTGATTATTTCTTATATAAATATGTATATTTAAATATTCTTTATTCGTATTTACTTCATACTTTTAGAAAATTTCGTATGTGTAATTCGTTATTTTTTTTATATTGTAAATCATTTTCTTGCATTCTTACGTGGAAAAATTCTGTTTTAAATGTGTTTAGTTTAAGTCTACATAATAAAATTTATCTTATTGTCATTTAAATAATAAACAGAAATGTCTTTTAAATAAATAAACAAAAAGTTTACTATGCAAATTTAATGAACAATGTAGAATTTTTATATGAAATTCTACACCTATATAAAGAATGAATTGGTGTGCCAAACACGTACTTAGTGTAGAGGTGTTAATCACATACACGATATAATTGTGTCAAGATTTTTAGAAGCTATACAATTATATTTTCTGCATTGTTTGAGTAGAAGACGTATTTATATTGCTTCTAAATCTCTAGAACACGTGGAAAGAATAATAGTATTTCTTTTTTATAGTTTCTTCATTTTTTTACTCCATATCTTCCAAACTTTACTCTATTATATTTTAAAATATAGACGAATGAAAGAAGCGATTCGCTTGGCTTGAAGGGAAACTGTTATAGATTTTTCTCATTATCTATTACTTTTTCTATAATTTATGAATGTAGATAAATGTAATGTTTTTATAAACTATAGAAAACTATATATTAAATCAGTCTTATAATATTTGACTAGTTCGGATTGTTTTGAAGTTATTTACATAATTAGTAAAATTATTTAAGTATGTAAAACAATTAACAGAAGCTATGTTGTTCATTTAAACTCTACAATCAATAGTATTGATTCGTTAGGGAGATAATTGTAATAATTATCGATGAAATGATTTCACTGAAAAACATTTCGTGCCACATCATTATAATAAAAATACTCATCTTGGAAGAACTTAATCTATATTTCTGGTAAATAATTTTCTAATTTTTTTTTTCTATTCTTAATAACATTTTAAACGTCTTAAAGTTTCGTCGAGAAAAATTCCCGATTGCGTTACGCTAATAATCAGTTTTGTCCGTACGATTCAATAAGGATGATATTCTTTAAATGCCATTAATGTCAATTGTTATAATCGTTATATTTGCAAATAAAAACGATTTATTTTAAATATAACGATAATAACCGGTGGTCGACCGCTCTAAGAGACATAGGTTCGAATATGATAAAAAAACACTTGAAGAATTTATGAGAAGTTTGGATTTTTAGGACCTAGTCGAGTGACTCTTTAACTATGACCATTCATATTTTCAAATAATATTTATCACGCATAGCGAACACGAACATGTTTACGAATCAATTAAATGTCATGTATACTGACTGTACTGTACGCGTTTTTCCTAAAAAAAAAAAAATATACTGGACACATATTCAAGAAACATTTATCTATTTTTGCTTCTTCTTCTGTTTTTTCAAGTTAATTTATTCATTATTCAAAGTGGAAATACATTTAGATTTTTTTTTCCCCTCATTTATTTTGAAGAATATTTTCTATGCGAAAACCATCTGTTTAAGATTTATCTCGCACGATTTTAATTTTAATTAAATCTTGTATAAAAAAATATATATAGATTTAATAACAAAAATAAAATTTTTATCGAGTTAATCCGTTCTTAAGAAACTGGAATACAAATTATTGATACAAATTAAATACGTTTTAAAGATCGATTATTTAAAAAAAGAAATACTTTTGTTTATTTAATGTCTTATTCAGATGTCAAAGTGTAAACAATGCTGTCAAAGTAACAAAGTTAAGCGTAGAAATGATATTAAAATCATGACATTTGTATACTTAGATGTCCAATTTATATATTAAAGATTATTTATTATACATTATTACACATATTTGTCTAAATTCCCTTTTACTGTAAATGAAACAAATTTTGGTTTTATAATAGCAATGATCATATCACGCTTAATTATCTTAATTTTCTTCGTCAATATTTCAGTTTAATTCTTAATTACAGCAATTGTGTGAGACTTTTTCTAAAATAGATTTTTATTAATTTATTAACGTCAAACTTTTGTGATCTTCTAAGGATAAGGAATAAAAGAAATATTGAAAATCAAACTTATCAATCTTTTAGAAGATATTTGATTTTCGGAATCAATGCAAACGAAATACAACACGATATTTTCTCATTAATATATAAGTTGAATTTATGTCATTTGTATGAAATATAATTCGTCAATTCAGACGAAACAAATAAGATTTACGAGGAAAAGCTGCGGATGACGACATGTTAAAGCATTCATCTGTAACAATGGGTACTCGAGATCGATTTTACTCCGGATCCTCGGTTTTCTATCAGTAATCTTGAAATAGATCTTTCGATTTCAGGCATTTTAACTTTCATTTTGCTCTTTCAAAGCTTTAAGAAGCAAGAAAAGAAAAGGAAAACGCGTATTAAATAATAATAATTATAACTTTTCTTGAAATATTTAAATTGATAAGAACTGTCACGTTTCTAAATATATGTGTTTCATAATCAATACTGATAGCGGCTAATACATTCAGTCAATGAGTTCTTTTGTTCTTTCATCAGCATGAACAATACACTATCGAATTAGCTAAGCATTGATTAAATTTAGTACGAGTGAATTTGACCAAGAAATTATCGAAAACTTTTAAAATTCGTTCACAATAGATTTGTTGCTGTGAATGAAATTTAAAAAGTTTTCGATAATTTCTTGTCCGGATTCACTGGTATTCAAGAGAATTAATGTAAAATAGCTTTTGTAATAATTGAAAATTTAGAATTATTTAGCACATTTTAAAAATTTCTATATTTTTTAAACTAAAAAAAAAATTAAATTCTTTTAAAAAAAATGAAATTCTACACCTATATAAAGAATGAATTGGTGTGCCAAACACGTACTTAGTGTAGAGGTGTTAATCACATACACGATATAATTGTGTCAAGATTTTTAGAAGCTATACAATTATATTTTCTGCATTGTTTGAGTAGAAGACGTATTTATATTGCTTCTAAATCTCTAGAACACGTGGAAAGAATAATAGTATTTCTTTTTTATAGTTTCTTCATTTTTTTACTCCATATCTTCCAAACTTTACTCTATTATATTTTAAAATATAGACGAATGAAAGAAGCGATTCGCTTGGCTTGAAGGGAAACTGTTATAGATTTTTCTCATTATCTATTACTTTTTCTATAATTTATGAATGTAGATAAATGTAATGTTTTTATAAACTATAGAAAACTATATATTAAATCAGTCTTATAATATTTGACTAGTTCGGATTGTTTTGAAGTTATTTACATAATTAGTAAAATTATTTAAGTATGTAAAACAATTAACAGAAGCGATGTTGTTCATTTAAACTCTACAATCAATAGTATTGATTCGTTAGGGAGATAATTGTAATAATTATCGATGAAATGATTTCACTGAAAAACATTTCGTGCCACATCATTATAATAAAAATACTCATCTTGGAAGAACTTAATCTATATTTCTGGTAAATAATTTTCTAATTTTTTTTTTCTATTCTTAATAACATTTTAAACGTCTTAAAGTTTCGTCGAGAAAAATTCCCGATTGCGTTACGCTAATAATCAGTTTTGTCCGTACGATTCAATAAGGATGATATTCTTTAAATGCCATTAATGTCAATTGTTATAATCGTTATATTTGCAAATAAAAACGATTTATTTTAAATATAACGATAATAACCGGTGGTCGACCGCTCTAAGAGACATAGGTTCGAATANATTAAGGCTTAACACTTCCATCAACAATGGAAGTGTTAAGTAACAATGTAAGTGTTACGTAACAATGGAATTGTTAAGAGAAAGCGACGTGCAAGACGCAGATGCAGTTTTTTTCGTTTTTGCGGGAAATCGAACATATTTTTAGACCCATTTAAAAATTCTCTAATTAGTCCGGAAACAGGAGGACCCAGTTCTTGCATTCTGTGGAAACGGGTAAGGTTGACTAAAATGTAATAATCTTAATCCACTATCGTTACTTTTGCCCGAGCAACGCCGGGCCTACCTGCTAGTTATAAATAACTTACTTGTATATCAAATGCAAGACGTGTTTTATAGTAGGCCTATGCTACAAGCACTTCTTTAACAAAGTAGTTTGAATTAGAGAAGACTTTTTTTACAATTTGAATTAGAGAAGAATTTATTTTATTTTATTTTATTTTTACGTTCCATTCAAATTACTAGACTTTTATATAATAAATCTAAAATATCCATTTAACGTCATCTCCAGATGACTAAAAATATTTTCTATGCGAAAACCATCTGTTTAAGATTTATCTCGCACGATTTTAATTTTAATTAAATCTTGTATAAAAAAATATATATAGATTTAATAACAAAAATAAAATTTTTATCGAGTTAATCCGTTCTTAAGAAACTGGAATACAAATTATTGATACAAATTAAATACGTTTTAAAGATCGATTATTTAAAAAAAAAAAATACTTTTGTTTATTTAATGTCTTATTCAGATGTCAAAGTGTAAACAATGCTGTCAAAGTAACAAAGTTAAGCGTAGAAATGATATTAAAATCATGACATTTGTATACTTAGATGTCCAATTTATATATTAAAGATTATTTATTATACATTATTACACATATTTGTCTAAATTCCCTTTTACTGTAAATGAAACAAATTTTGGTTTTATAATAGCAATGATCATATCACGCTTAATTATCTTAATTTTCTTCGTCAATATTTCAGTTTAATTCTTAATTACAGCAATTGTGTGAGACTTTTTCTAAAATAGATTTTTATTAATTTATTAACGTCAAACTTTTGTGATCTTCTAAGGATAAGGAATAAAAGAAATATTGAAAATCAAACTTATCAATCTTTTAGAAGATATTTGATTTTCGGAATCAATGCAAACGAAATACAACACGATATTTTCTCATTAATATATAAGTTGAATTTATGTCATTTGTATGAAATATAATTCGTCAATTCAGACGAAACAAATAAGATTTACGAGGAAAAGCTGCGGATGACGACATGTTAAAGCATTCATCTGTAACAATGGGTACTCGAGATCGATTTTACTCCGGATCCTCGGTTTTCTATCAGTAATCTTGAAATAGATCTTTCGATTTCAGGCATTTTAACTTTCATTTTGCTCTTTCAAAGCTTTAAGAAGCAAGAAAAGAAAAGGAAAACGCGTATTAAATAATAATAATTATAACTTTTCTTGAAATATTTAAATTGATAAGAACTGTCACGTTTCTAAATATATGTGTTTCATAATCAATACTGATAGCGGCTAATACATTCAGTCAATGAGTTCTTTTGTTCTTTCATCAGCATGAACAATACACTATCGAATTAGCTAAGCATTGATTAAATTTAGTACGAGTGAATTTGACCAAGAAATTATCGAAAACTTTTTAAATTCGTTCACAATAGATTTGTTGCTGTGAATGAAATTTAAAAAGTTTTCGATAATTTCTTGTCCGGATTCACTGGTATTCAAGAGAATTAATGTAAAATAGCTTTTGTAATAATTGAAAATTTAGAATTATTTAGCACATTTTAAAAATTTCTATATTTTTTAAACTAAAAAAAAAATTAAATTCTTTAAATAAAAAGGTTTGAAAAATTCCGAAACCCTACGTAAAAATTCAGGCAAAAGTTTTCTTATTGTAGTTGTTAATATGCAATGTACAATTTATATATATATAATACATAAATACATAAATTATCTTCATTTTAATTAGTTTAATTAATCTAATTAATAAGTAAATGATTTAATTTATTAATAAATTTTAGGATATTTAGCCAATCAAATCGAACGTGATATAACGATTGAAAACATACTTTTTTTTTTAAATTTATTTGACATTTTTTAAGAATCGAAACACGAAACGAAGAAATAAACAATTANTAAAATAAATTTATTTTTCTTTAGCATCTTGTCATTGCTTAAATTCATCATTCAGAAAGTAGTGATATGATGTAATGAAAGGGAATAGTTAAATTTAGAAAACTTTATTAGGGAGTTTTTAGGGGAAAAGTAGAACAGAGTAAGGGATTAAATAACTAAACTGCAGTTTAAAATAATTAATTAATATAGTAAATGAATAAATTTTATTTACATTATACGTCTGAATTGTTGTTAAATATAATAAATAACTTTGAGAGTTGGTAGATAAGATGAAATTAAAACGTTTCTTAAACGTAGGTGGCTAACTACTAAATATAGAAGGTGAAAATGTTAAACATTTTTAGCGAAAATAAATTAGAAAATACGATTATCTAATCGACGATCAGTGAAGTGACATTAAATTATCGTTCATGCAACTATAAATATTTGAATATGGAGAATAATGATGAAAGAAACGATCCGATTAAGATCATTAAAAAAAATTGCTAAACTACTGAAAAATTTACGCTGCAAACTGTAAAATCCGTAAAATGTGACGATAATTTTCTATTCAGAATAAAAATTTCCTCACTTATAAGCCTTGTAAGCCGTTTTGCTATAGAGGCCCTTACCGTTTTGTTAGGGCCACGTGTTCTAGAGTTATCAAGAGCCCGATTTAGCTCAATTGATCCAATCGGCTCAAGGCTGACATTTTTCATTTACAGCAAATCTCCGTAAAGACTTCCATTTCTCTAATTTATCTTATTAAGCTTCGTATTAAATATTTCATATATTCGCACAATATTCTTGGTTAGAGAATGTTTAATAAATTTTCTTTCTTCACAAAGTTAACTTTATACTGTTTTATATATAACGATTAATTCTATAAAATTTTTAAATTTATTGGAAAACAAGAACAGAAAATAAAGTTTTAACAATTTGTAACAGCTGTTGTGTTCAAATGCCAATTAAAATGACTGTTATAAAAAGAAATTGGCATTGAAGATCATTTTCTATTAAACACAAGTAAAATACAATAAAAATCTTCGAATAAATACTAATTAAAGTGACATCTTATAATTTATTTAGGTTCAATTGTCATTTGTACTTAGAATAAGAGATAAAATATTAAGTAAATTTAAAGAAAGAAATGATTTTTCAATTGGAATTTCTCTCTTTTAGCAATTAATCAGTTGATTTTTCGCCTTTCTACACAATACACTTGACACATAAAGATTTTTCTTTCTCTTCTTTCTACGTATAAATATCAAGACAAACAGTTTAATATTAAAATAGCAACATATATTTGCCATCCTATAGCGATATGAAGTCACGAGTGTTCGAAATAAACAACATACAACAAGATTCGCTATTTTCAAGGCGAAAGATATTGCTTATAATATACTTGTTTGTCCATTCTTAAATGTTATTTATAGCTAAACAAATTGTTAAACATATACATTAATTTCTAAGGATATTTTTAAAAATTAATTGTAATTTTTTTTTAAACTCAAAACCATTCTAATTTGTATATACTGTGTATATGAATTTTAATTATATTTTATATGTGGATAATAATAAAGTCATTGTAATTAAATAGATTATTTATTTATTTAAAAATTTATTAAATATTATGATGATCCGACGAAAGTTATTTATAAAAATGATTATAGGCTATATTAATTATTAGAATTTCTATTAGAGAATTTAAATTTTAAACGTAGACGTAGATTAATCGTTCTAAAATGTGGCATTGCTTAATGTTTCGAAGGTGTTCTGCAGTTAAATTTGGAAATGAAAGGTCACGTTTCATATAAAATTCGTTTCAAAACAAAAATCGATTATAAATATATCAATGTTTTACACGCTAAAAGGTATTATTACCATTGAATAACAATGTAATAAGTAAAGGTAACGAATTCTAATATTAAAGTTTGTTGTATAAATACAAAGACAAAAATCAAAAACATCTTTAAACAATGTTTATACTTAATTATTTATCAGTTGGATATAAGAAAGTCAGAAATTGGATGATAATAAAGATGCCACAAGTATGTTCTATATTATGATGATGATTTTTATAAATGGTATCTATATTTATTTTTCATTTATGAAATTGGATCTTCATTATGAATAGACTGCCTGTCTAGAATCAGGCATAGAAAGGCATTCCAATTAAGATATGATATTAAAGCTATTATAATTAAGATATTTTATATCTACTAGAAAAAACTGTTCGATAATAATTGTTTAAAAAAATAGTCAAAATGATCATTATATCAAGCTGAGGAACGTAAAAAACAATGGTTAACCGCAACATATATTTTGTTTTTATATATTTATAAATAATGCAAAATAAATGATTAATTTTTAAACAACTAAATATAGATTATAATCATTAACGGTTATATAAATTTTTCACGAATTTCGTCAAAAAAACATGTACAGTATTTGTGCTGTACATGTATACAGTACATGTACAGAACGTCTTGTAAGTCTTAATCCTTGCTTTTTTTTTGTATGTTTCAATATTTTCTTATTTTAACAACACCTCAGTAATAAAGAGATTAAATTATTGTCAATTAATTATATGACTAATGAGGTATAGATTGTTTTTAATTTATATATGTAATAGCTCGTTGATTTGGAAATTAAATTAATTAATTAGAGGAAAAACTAATTATAATGATAATCGTATTTAAAATATTTTTACCAGTTAATTTTTTCACTTGTATAGTTTCTTTTTATACAATTCTCTTGGGAATTAGATAGATGAAAAACGAGACCAGATATGGAAACAAAAGGGGCAGGAGGCCCCCGATCAACTACATACGAACGTCCAATACAAACTGAAAGTAATGTTATTTCAATTCAAAAGTTTTCCCCCGAAAGGTGTTAAATAGATGACAGGCACGATCTATTGTTAAAGGAAAAGTATGATGTACAGGGGCAAGCCACTATTAATTTAAGGTGGAGAGCATATATTTTAAATTAAATAAATTAAAAATATGATTAAACATTACAGCCCGGCATTGTGACGATGTCACAATAAGTAATTGCTCGTTTCTTTTATTATTATTATTTTTTTTCGTTAATTGCCATTAATTTTATACCAGGGCATTTACGGTATTTGTTTGTTTTGTTTTCTGAGTATCATTATTATCAATATTTATTATTAAAATATTTGAAAAATACTGTATTACATTAGTTGTAAACAATGAATATAAATTTAAGCTAGATTAGAAAGAGAATAATTTGATACTTTGTACCGTATCTGGAAGAAAATAAACAAGTTTGTCTCTTGTGGTAATTGCTCACTTCTTATAATTAGATTAATTTTGGTAATGAATTAGAGATAGCTCCATAATCTAATCAAACAATATACACAAGAATCTTAAAATATTTTGATAGGATTATAGTACATCTGCTAATAAAATTCGTCGAACTCAAATAAATGATGTTTTAATTAAAACTGATGTTCTTCATATTCTTAAAAATTGAGTTGAGTTAATAAAATAAAATAAGTTATGTCGTCTTTAATTTGGAGATTGAGCAAAATCCTCTTTTATTGATCGAGAAATAAACTTGTTTACCCATTTACATGCAGCATAACCTATGAATACTAAATACAACGTGGTTCTGCGATAGCAAAATATACGAATAAAAAATATATATATATATCAATTATTAAAAGAAAATTTCCTTTTTTTTTTCGTGTCCGATTTTATTGATACAGGAAATTGAACAAACTGATTTGTCACGAAAGTAATTCACCGGCTGACATATTAATATTCAGGTAATGTCTCCCGGATAACCGTGAATGATTCGGACTTACTTCCTGAATGTTCTTTGAAAATACAATAGTAGAGATTAGAAATGGATAAAAAAAATAAGTAGATAAAAAAAAAGAATATTGTCTAATTAATGAGAAACACTTAAATAAGAATTTATATTAATATATAAATAATACAAATGGCTACAAAACGATCATTTTACACTTTCTTCAGGAGAATCCAAATTCGATTTCCTTTTTTTTATTTATGTTTTTATATTGTCAAAGTGAAAAAGGAGGTCAATTACTAAAAAAAGAAAAATAACTAAATAAATAGTTTACTTAAATCTCTGCTAATCCTTCCTAATTTCAAAAAAACAAATTCAAATAAATTCTCATTTGGGATTACATTTACCTACTTTTATGGGACAAGAATATAATTTTATTAATATTCTTGTATATTATTAGTTTATTAAAAGTACAGTTACAGAATATTAAATATTCTATAACCGTGCTTTTAAATAAATTAAAATTAAATAAAACATAATTCAGCATTTATAAAGCATTAGANTAGACTTTGTCTTCATAACTTATTGTCAATTCTCTTCTAATTCTTTCCCTTACTTATCAACCTTATCTAATTTAATTTATACATATTTATTTATAAATAAATCAACCTATCGCTGTTTACATGTAATTAGCTATCATAATTTTTTATCATACATTTTTTTTTTAAACATTTTATCACTTAAGTTGAGGAAAATCAATTCAGAAATCGATTTTAAGAACTTTCTAAAATTCAACTCGTACTGTTACCATTGAGTTTTGCTTTTTCTATACTTTTCTAAGCATCTATTCAGTTTCTTTTTTAATTTTTTTCTCCCTTTCTTCTATACTCCTCCATCTTACTGCTATGAAATACTTCTCAGTTCTTTGAATAATTCAACAAGCTATATTTTATATAACACATTAACATTAGACATTTATGAAATAATAGCTCTTTCTGTATCGTTCTGTATTGTATAAATGATTTAATAAAATAAAATTCGAAAAGTTAAAAACCCTTTTAAAAAAATATTAAACATTTTGAAGAGAAAACGATCGCCTGAAGTTGACAGAAATATAAATAATTCTACCATCTCTTTTCTTAAAATTCGTTGTTCTATAAACAATTTTAAATAGTTTCTTTTTTTACATTAATATCATACGAACCACTTAATAATTCTCCTCATTCATTTATTATTAAATGAAAATTATTTTAATAGAGTTTCTATAAAGGTTGCTCATCACATTAATTGATTCTTTAGTATTTCAGTTAACTTTTTGACACACCCACTTTAACATTAAACTTTACTTTTTCATTTTCCGTGATTAAATAATAATTTGAATACAACATAAAACATTCCTATTGAATTATAATTAAGAATTAAACTGTGTTAAAAACTAGAATTGATACTTAGTTTTTAAAGTAGAATTATGACTGAATTTTAATAATAATAATAACATTGATGATGTACAATACATAAATTTTTCATTATAACTTATCAAAAGTATTGATATATAGAGTGGGTATATCAGACAAAAGCTACAAGCCTTTGTCTTATATAATAATTGCGTGTGACACTACCTCGTGTGAAATTTTGTTTAAAAATATCTTTTATATTATTAATTATAATAACAATTAAGATTTTCATGAAGTATAACCCCGTTTGAAATATGACAAATGACCTTTCCATTTTTCCAACCCCTCGAACTTTAATCAACAATATTTTATAGCATGTATGCCCTTATATACAGAGTTACCATGCCCAATTTCGTTTTTTAATCTTTACCCCATATTGAGATATTAAACGAAATAGACGTCAACAAAAACGTTCATGGAATTCACCCACGATTTTTGACTTTTTCGAATTCAGAGGGTCTCGAAACGTCGAGACTTACAAGAACTTGGAGGATCAAATTTGACACGATTCCAATACGTTCCCGTGTTATATACATAACAACCGGGAAAATAAAAGATAAAAAGACAAAAAAACTGTGACTAAATGACACGTAAGATCGTATATAAAGACTTTAATTTAATAATTAGCTTTTTCTAATGTAATAAATTTAAATTTTATAAGTTCTATATTTTAGAAAGTCTAAAAATAATCTATTAATTTTTTTTTTGTTTATGATATATATATAGTAATTTTACCTTTTAAGCTGTTTGAATGAATATATTAATATATATTAATAAAATACACGAGATTTTTCTATAACAAGTAATCTATAGATATTTAAAAATTTTAATTACTTTTAATAACTATTTCATTTACTTTCAATGCAAATATTCCTGTAGTCTTTATTGTAAACGTTCCTGAAAGTTCTTGTTGCCTATTACGTCTTTTTTTTTTTTACTATAAGAAAGGAAGTTCACTATCTTCTTGCTATAAATAACCCATAGTAAGACAGCTGATTGGAGATCTATCTATAGAATGATATACAACAACAGTTGCTATTCTACTCACATCGTGCAACAAAAAATATGAGAAAACTCTTCTTCCCACGTGGACCTTAACGTTGTATGAATGTAACTAATTCATAAAACCATTATGCTACAATTTGTCCGTAAAATCACGCAAATTTGCTTTAGTAAAATACAATTATGCGATCTGAATCGTATTAAAAATAATAGGAATTTATGAATTTCTTTTAAATATCGAAGTTTTCACGCCATTAGACGAACGATTAATCATACTTCTTTGGTATTACGAACATTACACGCTTTATATTATGAACGTGGTTCTACCTTATAAATAATCATTTCAATTGTTTAAATAAATCTTTCGTGCTTTTATAATCTCTTCTACTATCAGATTAAAGCTAACATTTATAAAAATTAAATTCGAATCTGTACTTTTATAGATTGGACAATATAGAACGATCCAAAAGTCAGTTAACCTCTGTAAAGACTAAATTCTTCTTATTCGAATGCTTTATTACTTATAAACTTTATAAAAAAATTGTTCAAAATAAGATCCTTATTTGTTATATATACAAATTATAAAACACTAGCAGCACATTAAAGGATAAGTATGATGTATTGTATACAGGGACAAGCCACTAGTAATTTGAGGTGGAGAGCGTATATTTTAAATTAAATAAATTAAACATATGATTAAAATTGTAGCCCGGTATTGTGACGATGTCACAATAAATAATTGCTCGTTTCTTTTATTATTATTATTTTTTTTCGTTAATTGCCATTAATTTTATACCAGGGCATTTACGGTATTTGTTTGTTTTGTTTTCTGAGTATCATTATTATCAATATTTATTATTAAAATATTTGAGAAATACTGTATTACATTAGTTGTAAACAATGAATATAAATTTAAGCTAGATTAGAAAGAGAATAATTTGATACTTTGTACCGTATCTGGAAGAAAATAAACAAGTTTGTCTCTTGTGGTAATTGCTCACTTCTTATAATTAGATTAATTTTGGTAATGAATTAGAGATAGCTCCATAATCTAATCAAACAATATACACAAGAATCTTAAAATATTTTGATAGGATTATAGTACATCTGCTAATAAAATTCGTCGAACTCAAATAAATGATGCTTTAATTAAAACTGATGTTCTTCATATTCTTAAAAATTGAGTTGAGTTAATAAAATAAAATAAGTTATGTCGTCTTTAATTTGGAGATTGAGCAAAATCCTCTTTTATTGATCGAGAAATAAACTTGTTTACCCATTTACATGCAGCATAACCTATGAATACTAAATACAACGTGGTTCTGCGATAGCAAAATATACGAATAAAAAATATATATATATATCAATTATTAAAAGAAAATTTCCTTTTTTTTTTCGTGTCCGATTTTATTGATACAGGAAATTGAACAAACTGATTTGTCACGAAAGTAATTCACCGGCTGACATATTAATATTCAGGTAATGTCTCCCGGATAACCGTGAATGATTCGGACTTACTTCCTGAATGTTCTTTGAAAATACAATAGTAGAGATTAGAAATGGATAAAAAAAATAAGTAGATAAAAAAAAAGAATATTGTCTAATTAATGAGAAACACTTAAATAAGAATTTATATTAATATATAAATAATACAAATGGCTACAAAACGATCATTTTATACTTTCTTCGGGAGAATCCAAATTCGATTTCCTTTTTTTTATTTATGTTTTTATATTGTCAAAGTGAAAAAGGAGGTCAATTACTAAAAAAAGAAAAATAACTAAATAAATAGTTTACTTAAATCTCTGCTAATCCTTCCTAATTTCAAAAAAACAAATTCAAATAAATTCTCATTTGGGATTACATTTACCTACTTTTATGGGACAAGAATATAATTTTATTAATATTCTTGTATATTATTAGTTTATTAAAAGTACAGTTACAGAATATTAAATATTCTATAACCGTGCTTTTAAATAAATTAAAATTAAATAAAACATAATTCAGCATTTATAAAGCATTAGAAATACTTTTTTCTTGGTAAAGTATATTGGCTCAAAAATATGTTAACTACGTTTTATTTCTGTGTTTCAGGTAAAGTATATTACATTTACGAATATGAATTATATAAATTGACTTTAGAATAAATTATGATTAAGTTATTCTTTTGTTCTAATATTTAGTCTTTGCAATGGTTAATTGATTTTTGGACATTGTGTTTTAAAACAGAAATGATAACAGATCCGAAGAGATAAATTTAAAAAAAAAAATAAGGAAAAAAATGTTTTTCTAGGAGAATTCACATATGAATCCAAAGAATAAAATGAAGTTAAAGTCAGCGTAGAAAAATATGAAAGGTTTATATTATTAATTAAACAATTCAAACTTTACAAGTTGAATGTTGATATTTCCTTAAAATGAAATTGGATATTTCTCCCAGGAGAATATTTTAAATCTTCTAATATTTATTTACCTTTATCTCAAATAGAATTAATATTGCCGTATTCTATATACACGTCATTTTGCACAAAACTAGTGAAATTAAATTTTTTTTTTTAATGTAATGATTCTAAATTTTCTTTATATTTCGAATTACAGAGAATCCGCTTGATATCATCAGACATTTAATGTTAAGAATTAGCGAGTCTTAAAATAATATACAGTCGACCCTCCCTATAACACTATTGATTATTCTGTTTTATATGAATTCCATGTTGTACGAGTCGCTTAGATTGTACAAATACGTGAGTCGTTCACAGCCCGTCACAAGTATTTGTAAAATCTAAGTGACTCGTACAACGTGGAATTCATATAAAACGGAATAATCAAGTGTTACAGGGGCGTCGACTGTAAATTTTCGCTTATTGTAATCAAAGTTTTATTTATAGTTACCAGCATTTAATTAAGCATTTTTAATTATCAGTTTCGACTTGGAGTTGATAATAATAATACATAATTAATAAGCTTTAGTATTTATTTAGTAGCTGCTATATCGACTGTTTATATTACATTGTATATTATTTTATACAACGTTTGATTAGTTTTTGATCTTCAGGTCTGCCATTTTTTCGTAAATACAGTGCAAGAAAAGCCATTTAAAAATATTCTTATGAGTTTTTGCTGATGAATGATAATCTTTAATATTAGCGTAATTATATTAATATTCTGCATCAGTTTATAGTAGGTATTATTATTATTATTACGACATTGTTTCCATTCATTGCTTCATAATTGGCATATTATGAGTTATAATTACGTGTTACGATCAGAGAGAATATAAACCAGAACTTCAAACATTTTATATTTTATTAGTCTAAGAAATATTTATCAATAAGAAGCAATGCGAGACATACCAGGAATACATTTTAATTTCGACTAAATAAAAATTATTCTGATTGGCTTCGTTTCATAATAAGTTTATATTCTGTTAAATCTAATTTTATATTTAAATTTTCAATATTAAATTCAATTTCAGTTGGCAAGAAAAATGATTGATTAAGAGCCATCAAAGTCTCGTTTGTGAAGTCAAGGACCTCAAAAATCTATAGATTTTTGAGGTTCTTGACTTCAGAACAAAAACTTCACAACGTGTTATATATTACTTTATACCTCTATATACAATGTTTTTATTTAACAGTTAAATTCTGTCTTCTTAAGCAATGGTTATTTACCATTATTTTGATATAGTCTTTTACTATAATATGAAGAATGGCTTAAAAGTCGGTTAACCAATATAAAAAACGATATTTGTGTCTTATTTAAATACGTTATTACCTAAAAACGTTTGCAAAAGTTATCGAAATACCTTCAAAAACACGGTCAATCGACTTTAGGGCCATCCTCTATTTAATAGAAAGTCGTATAGTGAATGTTTTTTAAATGCTAATACCACATATTATTTCAATTAGTAGTAAAACTTTGTAATAAAATATCAAGGTTAAGAAATTAACATATCAAACTATCGTATATATATATATATATTGTTTTAATTGTTTATTTTATACATATGAAACATAAAATATTCATTTCGAAATGGTAAAGTATATACAGTATAATATAAAATGTAATAGACTTATGCTTTCGATTTCCATTCCCTGGTGAATATACTTATTCTGTATGTATAATGTAAACGAAAAAAAGAAACAGAGTGTAAGGAAAAAAATCGATTTTTAGAATAAGCAAATTTTCCTATAAATTCAAATTAATATAATAATTATTATTATTATTATATCCGATAACTCCCTCATAAAATACCAAGAGATAATATAAAGGTAATGCGAGTAGTAAAAAAAAACTTTATATTTTGTGGTTTATCAGAACTTTATTTTATTTATTAAATTTACTAAAATTTGTATATGAATGAATGTAAAAGTTACACATAAATTGCTAATTATTTCCTGTCGAATATTTAAAGTTTTGCAAATTAAAAGTTGGAAAAGAATAGTAATTAAGATTTTCCTCATTAAATATAAAGTGCTTTTCTTTTTAAAAACACCAGCGATAGAAAGTTAAAACTTTATTATGACTTTATTATGCATTATAATCTTTATTAACGACATATTTTATAAGCAAACTTTTGTAATTATTAAAAATTATATAGAGTTAATATGTAAATAGTATTATTAAATAGCAAAGTTTATTTTTATAACGAGAACATAGAAAATTAATGCATTTTTTTCTCATTTATCGGGAATTTTTATATACAATTTTTCGATAATACAAACTCAAAATCAATAAATTTATTTATACACCTTTATAAAAATAAAAAAAATTTCTTGATTACTACATACTTTTGATCAAAAATAATTAACAAGGAAAAAGAAAGAGAGACAATAGACAGGATGCAAGAAAGTTTTTTAATTAGCCCATTTTTCTTCTTGATTTTAATTAATTTTTCTAAGTATAAGAAAGTCTAAAACTGTACATTACATGCAAAATCTTTTGATAGTTAAAAAGAAATTATAAATAAAATATTTTAATAATTACTGAAATTCAATTTTTTATTAAAAGATTAAATATTTATATTCAGATAAATAATAAAAAATATATATTTTTTAAACATAGTGTATACATGTATATTAAACTGTAGAATATAATTTATAAAGTACAGTATATATGGAAAATTTGCTTAGTTGTTTTATTATTGAAAAAGGATATTTAGATTGAGTTCAGTTATAAATGTCTGGAATAGTAATCTATCATTTTTGTATATATTGTACATCATTCGAGATTATTATTATTATTATTTTATCTAAATTCATAAATAAGAAAAAATGAAATAAATATAGAATTTACTTTTATCAATATTGTTAAAGATAAATAAAGTATTAATAAATAACTTAAAGAAATAATACATATGTTATTTGAAGGATGCTATGAGATGATATACTTTTTAATTCTGTAAAATTTTATAACAAGACAAGAAAAAAATTTCCTGAAGTGATCCTTAGTAAATAAGAGGATCTGATGTAATAGTGGCTATCGAGACTTTCTTCAAGTATCCAATGCTCTTTCCACTAATACTCTTCTAAAAAATAATCCTAAATTTTCCAATATTTTTATTTTATCCTCTATAATTTTTTAAATTAAAAATGATTTTTAAAATAAATGTAAATTTATAAGACTTTAATTTTGATATTTTTAATTAGATAATGATGCTTACAATTAAAGGCAGATAAATACATAAATTAAATAAGTTACAGCTTAGTATGGCCTCGCACTTTTAAATTTAATTATTAAAACTTATTTTAAAATGTTCTTAACTATTAGAATATTACGTGATGTATTTTTATTTAATTTTATTTATATTTAGGAAAGACTTTTTTATTCAGTTTAATTGATTAAAATGTATTTCGACTCATCTTATAAAATATTTTTAATAACTTCGTTTTTAATAATTTTCACACGTTCTATAGCCCATAAGAATTAATAAGCCATCTTCATTCATTGGAAACTTCATTATTGAAAAGTATTTTGCATGACAAAGAATTTAGGACATTTCTGCATGCATAAAAATATTTGTATCTCTGGAAAATAAAATGTCAATCTATAAACAATTTTTGAATTTAAAATTCAATTTATTCAATTCGGTGAATAGATAAATTTTGTTGTTATTTAGCATAAAAATTTCCATTGACCAGTTTCTATCAAAATAACATACAAAAAAACTTTTTTTCGCATTAATCTAAACAATATTTTGTCAATATTTGAATTCTTATCTAATCAATAAGTCAAAGCAAGAGATTTAGAATTATATATTGTTGACATTTTTAATAACCTTATATTTAATATATATATATATTTCAAATTAAACAAATTTAATAATTTACACGCGCGATAATTTAAAGAAGTAGACAGATAACATGTCGCTCTGATGGATCCGGGTTCGAGTTCGGATCGGAGAATCAGAAATTTCATTAGGATAAGTCAAACCCACCGTGTCCAGGTTCGCAATGGATGGTGAGAAAGGCCTGTTTTATTCTTCAACCCCACCAGAATAGCTTAGGGCCTGTAGAGGGGGATGACCTCTCGTATTATGATTTAAAGCACAAGTTTAAATCTGACCTTGATGATAAAGAACGCTCACCACCCAGCTATTTCTGTGGTGGGACTGGCTCAATCCATGATGTGTAGGCAAAAGAGACCCTCTTAACGCTTGCAGAACGGAAAGAGTTAATCTGTAGTCCTCTTTGATCTTCTGTTCTACTCCGCTAATCCGAACAAACCCGTGCAATGATTAGTTCGGATTAGCGAGAGCGCCCCGTATTTAGAGTCTTTCAGAAGCTCGGGTTACTTATCTTTTTGATGTCTCTAGTGTATATATATATAATTATATATGTACACATAGTGTTTCGCCAGGATGTGGCAATATTTATACAGCGTGTTCTAGAGACATAGGGGATTCAAAAATGACTTTTAAACGTACTTCTTCAGCGCTAAAATGAATTAACGTTTAGACTAGCTATTATTTAAAATGCTGCTTTGTAGCACTGATAAGCGCTGCATAAAAACCTTAATATCATTGTTCTTCAGCTTCTGTGTTATACTAAAGTGCCAACAAATGCGAGCAGACCTTACGTATTAGCAAGGTTCTGAAGGTAAGAAGCTGAAGGGCAGCGAGATTGAGCCCATTCCGCAACGCTTAGCAATGCTATAGGGATAGCTAGTTTGAACTTTAAACACTTCTATAGCTGATGCAATGCATTTGAAGGACTGTGTTTATAAAACATTTTGGATCCCCTGAACCTTTAGAACATGCTGTAAAAATATTACCACTTATTCCTGTATATATAAATAATAAAACGTAAAAAATTGCGTTATACTTTTAGATAATGAAATTTGAAAAAAATCAAAGTTGCTTTATTTTTAATATACAAGAAATATAATAGAATGAATAATTTATAGTCTTTTGAAGCCCACGTAAATGCGATGCCTGAGCCCAATTTAGATATAATGTATAGTCACAAAATCCCTTATGCATACTATGATATACTTGATAATTAGCCATTATCAAGTATATCATACGTATTCATCTGGTATTAAATATTATAGTATCGCTAATGGCTTCGAAGTTGCAAGATTCGTTTTCATTTACCACACTTTTCAAATAATACAAAAGACGAACGAAACTGGTAGCATTCTTTATTACGAAAATGATGGAAAACATACTGATATATTGAATTATTAAGTCTATTGTTTCTTTGTTTGTATTGCAATAAATAAAATTTATGTCGCAGGAGTGCTAAATGATATTTATTTACCAATTTCATATAGGAGTAATGGAACTTCGTGATACTCTATAACTAAGTATAAATACAGATAAAATAATATATATATAGATAATTTATTATTTACGTATACACCGATACTTGTATCAATATATATTTTCATAATACAGCATTTTATTAATTTATAATTTTGAAATTCACTGTGACATGTCTCCAATATGGTGTTACTTATAAATTATGATTCTTTAGATCAGTGGTGCCCAAACTTTTCGATTGGCAAGTGACCCAAAAATATTTTGTATATTCCATATATTCAAAAAACAGGCCTATAGTCATTTCTATTATTGTGTCAAATATATTTGAAGGCAGGATTTTGCCCATGGACTGTATTTTGGGCACTAGATAACGAGTCTTTTACCCTTAAAAAAACTTTAAACAATTTTTTTTTTACTTTGAGTTGTGTTTCAATTATTAAATTCGATAAAAATTTTCTATAAGAAAGCCATACTTTATGTCTAATAGTACCTGTTTGAATCCCATATTTTGAAACATGAACCGATCGAAATAAAATCTCGAAGACTTTAAGAAATTTAAATATTTTCTAATCTGTAAGAGTCATTTTGATCGAATAGATTTTTTAAAGTTTCAGAAACTGAAATATTTATCGAACAGGGATTCGAACATTTTCAATATATTAAGCAAACGTATATCACATGACTGCAATAAAATTCCTTCAACACTGTTTATTGCCTTCATGTAATATATCACGAAAAGTATTACAAAATAATTTAAATTTAAAACGATTTTCTGCAGCAGAATAACATTTATTGATAAACAATTTCGATAAAATTTATAAAACGGTTAAAAAACAAAAAAAAAATGTAAATAAATAAATAATTAATTAATTAAATAGATTTTTATAACATCTAGTTATATTATATTTCTTTCAATTAAAATTTTAAAATGTATAAACAGTTATAAAGAAAATACATTTTATATTTCTATCTTTCTATGTATAGTAACATATATTAACATTATTACTATACATATTCTATGTATAGTAATAATTTATTTGCATAGATAACTATCTATGTAAATGAATTATTTTTATTAAGATATATAATTTGGTATTATTATTATTATAATTTTATAATTATTTCTTTAACTAAAAATGTGTGTATAGAGAATTATTCATTGTTTTATTTCTCTGGAACGATAGCGGAAGACATATTTATGTTATTTGACATTATTGGCATAGGCTACGCCAATCGATGTAACTATTTTAATAAAAATATGTCTAAAAAAAAGATTTTTTCAAATAATTTTTTATTACATAAATAAAATTTTGCTCATAAAAATCTGTTTGAAGTTCAAGTACTATAGGATCCACTACATTACACTTTCTTATTAATATTTTTGGTTATTGAATGTTCAGAAATTTGTTTACCCCAAGCAAAATATGAAATAATGTTCAGTGTATACGAATTCCTTAAATTACAATGTAAAATAATTATATTTTATTTCTTTTTCGATGTCACTTATTGACTTTGGTTATCTCCTTACACGACTCTCCGGAACAAAAAGCTCAAGTTTATCTTCCTAGATTTCGGTCTGCAAGAATAAAAAAAGTACACTATAAAATATCATATTCTCATTTTATACCGTTATAAATGAAAAAATACATATATATCATATGTAGAATATAATTTGTAAAATGGGTTAACAGTAGAGTTATTACGTTATGCTAACAGGGAACTCATGCTCTCTGGTTACGACACTGCTTTTAAATAATTATTAATTCATTATTGGTTAGAATTTCATACGAATCAATAATAAACCAATAATTACTCAAAAGCGGTGATCATTTTCCACTATTTTCAATTATCCACAAGTATTGATATAAAATTTTAATTATAATTAATATTGTAACTTATGTATAACTCTAACCAATTATACAATTTAATTAATTAAAAATGGTGCATTTTATTTGATTGATTTACCGAATTAGAATTTTTGCTAATTGGTTTTGTAATCTGGTTGTTAAACTTCTGTTTGAAATCTAAATAATAGCATTTAATTCAATTTTTCTATGTATTAAACTGACAAACGTAATAACAATTAAAAATACAATGAAACTGTGATTCACTCAAATAAATTTTAACAATGTTTTCTTCACTGTTACAGTTACTACTTTAATAGGTAACATTTAAAATATTTAATTTTTTTATCCAGGAATTAGCGTATGGGTAGGGACTAAATAAATGTACCGTACTGTACATTAATCATGTATAGTATGTTCTTATATTTTAATTTATTAACACAGATTAAAAAAAATTTTTTTTTGAGATTATTTACTTCTAAATAACAAATTAAAATTAATAAATATTTTTAAAAATTCAAGTTTTATTTATTTTTTATTTAGTGATATAATTTCATACACTCTCATGCTAATGGTAGCTTATCTAATAAAATTATTTCTTATCAAAACTACTGGATGTAACTTTTTGAAATTAGTTTAGGAATTTAATTAAAATATAATATTGATTAAAAGTGTTTTTATTTCGTTCTCAAAATCTCATTTCCAAAATGTTTGTGAAGGATTTCTATTTACAGCAAAACCTGGTTCATTAACTCGAAACTGTGAGGCACAGTGTATAGGGTTTTCTATATAATATGATTTCATTAAATCGAAATTGTCGGTACTTTTAACTCGAACCTATTTTCCCGTATATTCTCCAGCCTTTGATAGATCCATTCTTTTATGTTCCTTGTGAAAACAGACGAGTAACATAAACAAACATTACGGCTCCTTGACAAACATAACATTACGCCATTAAAATCTCACATCCATATCCTTTTACTGATATAGTATATTACCAGCGTTCTGAGTGGTACATCCCTTCTATTCCACTAAAATATACCAGAAACTGTATACAATTTTGTAATCATTCTTTAAACAGATTCTTGACAACAGAAAATTTATGACCACAGAAGAATTTGAGAAAATCGGATATTGAAATCGTTAAATCGAAGTCGAAATTTTTCTCTCTTAAACTACTACTTAACGAGGTTTTACTGTAATGTATTCTGGTAGTTTTTTTGTTATATCAATTCAAATAATTCAATATTTTAAAATAATTATTTTCATGTATTTTTATCTCTTTTCTGGTATAAATTCCCAGAAGGATAGGCTTAAATTTTTTGGGGTTAACCGATCATAAAATAGAATCAGTAATTTCAGAATTAAAATATTCTTTCACTTCAATTCAACAGTTCTATCTTATTGTTTTCAATATGTTTTTTTTTTTTTTATTCTGGCAGATAAATTTTTGAAAATGGTAAAAGATTTCGAAGCTAGTCAGAGATAAAGATATATTGCAATAAAGGAATTCTCTGGAATTTTATTTGTTTCTAAACCCCCAAATTGAAAATTTTTGAAATAAAAAAAATTTTTATACTTATAGATTAAAGCAAAACTGTGAATCGTAACAAATATTTCAGAATTTTTCTAAATTAAAATTCTGAATTTTTCTTATCAAATGAATTACTTGTAATATGTGTGAAATAATTTTTAAATCTTCAATACAGTAGAACCCCCCCTATAACACTGTTGATAATTCCGTGTTATATGAATTCCATGTTGTACGAGTCATTTAGATTTTACAAATACGTGAACCGTTCACAGCCGGGCGCACGTATTTGTAAAATCTAAGTGACTCGTACAACCTGGAATTCATATAACACGGAATTATCAACAGTGTTATAGGGAGAGGGTCTACTGTAGATAATGCGCATGCAATGATTTAAAATTTAAATATTATTGCAATATATAAATATTAATTGTACTATTTATTATTGCTAATTAACATCTAAACATATAAGTTAACAGACTTATGTATACAGTCCTTTCTAAATTTTCGATTCCTGACTATTTTAGGCAATAGAAAGCTCTAGAGATGGCATATTTTACAGTACATAGACTTATAAATTCATTCAAATATATATTAAACATACATATTTTATTGTAGGTTAAGTGGTAGAAATAATTCAAACTTAGGTTATCTCTTAGAGTTGGAAATTAGTTTTCATATGAATATGTGCAGTCGAAACTCAACCAAATTTTGTACACTGGCTTGCGGAAGAGATTTCCAAGGAGGAAAAATTTAATTTTAAACTCACTACTATGGAACTTTTGGCGCTGCAAGCGAAAAAAAAACACGTAGCAATTGTGTAACGTACACGTGCTATAGTATATAAAACTATCTACCGTATGTGAAATATTATTGTAGATCAGTAGCGATAGCCATAATCGTGCCCGAAATTCTTGTAAAGCAGTTTAATGAAAACAATGCTGTGAGTGTCCTTCTACAGTTATGACACTTTAAGAAATTGAGCAGATGCATTTTATCTCTTATAGTCACAAATCCTATAGTGGTAAATATTGAAATTACATTTTCCCCGTGGAAATCACTTCCGCATTTCCTGGAACGTCGGCATACAAAATTTGATTAAGTTTGGACTGCTCCAGGTTATTCGGCGCTACTAAAGGTATTTATTATTAAATGTATTTATTTTAGGAGATTCTTACTGAATTATTTATGAATATATATGTTCAGAAGCGTTTCCAAATGTTGATAAAACAACGCGAAATCTGACTGATTCAAACATCTATCTTTATTCTTATAACTCTGTATGCTAATAGATTCGATTTGCTCAAATTTCACATTAACTGTATTAAGTATTTCGAGACCATAAAAATATTCTTAGTAAAAGTTATCTGTTTATGAGGTATTGACAATTTTATATGTTGGTATCATGGCCGACTTATTGGCTTCTACGTGTGGCTAGTGACATGAAAAGATAAGATAATCTTGCCAAATCTTTACTTCGATATTTACGGTAGATGCTCTACATGTCTTCTTTTCATTTCCATGCATGCTTGGCATCTTACAGTGTCACAAACTTTCTCGAAAATTCCCAGTCTTTGTCGGATTATATCTTTCAGAAATGGCTCTTTACGACCTGTCTACTAAAGTTTTTCTCACTCATTATGATGTGTATTATCTATCATAGAAAATGTATGCTTTTTTAACATCCTGAATATCTCATAACAATCAATTAAATTAGAAGTTTAGAAATTTAGTCTCTGATAGCATATAAAAGTATCAAATTTAAATGCAGTTTTATTTTATATATATTGTATTTAATATGTATCAAAATTATAATATGTAAAATAATATTAACTACAATAGACCACCCCCTATAACACTGTTGATTATTCCGTGTTATATGAATTCCATGTTGTACGAGTCACTTAGCTTTTACAAATACTGCGAACGGCTCACGTATTTATAAAATCTAAGTGACTCGTACAACATGGAATTCATATAACACGGAATTATCTACAGTGTTATAGGGGGGTCTACTGTATAGATTTATAAATGTATGAGTGATTTAAACACACATTAAAACATATGACTTTTATATATTTTAATTGTGATTTTCTCTTCACGAACATCACCGAGAATAAGAGTTCTACGTTTTCATTATTTAGTAAAGAAAAATTTCTAGACAAATCAAATAGAACCTTGTAAATAGAGAAAATTAAACTTTAATCTAGAATCTACAGCGACAGAAAAATTTACAATAGAGGAAAAGAGTATTTGAGTCTGCCGAAAGCTAGAAAATGCTTAATATTTTAAATCTATTCATGAAAATCTGCGATTAGGTACCAAATTCGATTCTGAATCACTTCCCTTTGTAACCCGATATGATTGATTCTAGTGAATTCGTAACTTATTTCGTTTAATAAATTGAGAGATAAAAGTCAATATAACTGAAATTATATAGAAGTTTAGATTCTGAAACATTTTATTATTTAAATTAGGCATCAAAATTTTAATTTTCCTTATAGAAATATAATATAAGAGCTAAAATATAGTAAAATAATAACTATAAAAAATTTAAAAAATATATGCGTTATAATACAACTTTATCTTCAGTAATAATCTTAAGTGGCATTTAATATTTAATCATTAGAGCCACTGATTAATATTAAAACTTCGTTGTATATACAGTACGTCCTGACATTTTGCTCTGTGTGTCGACTTCGTTTATGTCTTATTGCATCCAAGCATCCCCCAATTTGATAATCACATACTTTAAGAGATTTAATTCGTTTAAAGAAAAAAGATTTTCAGAAGAACTGACAAAAAAGACAACGATATATTGTGAAATAATATATAGTTTGAGATTTCTTCTTTACGTAGAACTTCTAATTAATATCACTTATACTCTAATACAAAGAATTAATTTAATAATTTCTACATTAAATATTGTTAATGTTTATTCCAAAAAATATTCTCACATTAAATTTCTATGAATATTTTTAACATTTTATTACAAATAATGTTATAATATGGACTGATTTTAATTAATTTTCATATTTTAAACACTGGATAATGTCAAAGCTATTAATAACAATTGTCAATAGTTAGGGAATAGTAATACATATATATTGGTACTAATAATTACTTTTCTGAAGAAAGTATCACCCATAAATACATAAATACCGTCGGAAATATTGATTTTTCTATGTATTTCTTTCAAACAATTTTCCAATTTATACGTTACAATAACTTTAAGCTTCTAAAAAAAAACATCACTGGATAAAAATTCCCTAAATGCATATTACTTATTAGTCATTACTTTTTTTTTTATTACCCTACGGCGTAATAATATGATGTTGAATATTATTTAGAACTCTAATAAATTATTATTAATATGTATTATTTATTGTCAAATGTTTAATTATTAATAAATATTAAATTTTTTATGAGTCTCAATATACATTTTATCTTTCGTATGCCTTTATTCTTCAAAAGTAATAAATTTCTTGCATAAGTGTCAGAATTTCAAACAGATTATAATAATTTAAACATATAATTTTCTAATATAGTCTATTAATTTCCACTTCGTTAATGAATGCGGAATTATTTTTCTTTACGTATGTAATAAAGGTTTTTTTTTATGTACAAAAGATACCAGGCGATTATTTGTAAAAAAAAAAAAAAAAAATGTTTTTGAGGCCTCCGTAAATGTGAGGCCCTGGCCAAATAATTCTTCTGGTCTTCCTTGTAATAAGGCCCGTAGATTATTAATTAAAATCGATTATCTTTGCATGCAGTACGTATTTTAATCGATCATTTCAATATATTTAATCTTAAAACAATGAAATTTAAGATATATTTATCGAGAAATTGAAAAAAAAAATTAACTAGTAAAAATTTCTTAACAAAATATAAAATTTGAAATTGGAACATTCTTTTAATTTCGACGTCAAAAAAGACTATTATTCCTAGAAGTATTTATTAACTTTAACACCATTCGAATGTCTACAAGGATTGAGTTCTAGTGATAATTTAATGAATAAGATGTCTTAGTTTTGGAATTCAGTTAAGGATTTGAAATTTGATACCTTATTCTGTGGGGGGGTAAAAAAAAAAGAGATCTCTGCTGGAAAATATCTTTGAAACGAACTTTATTACACCACCAGAGAAGAGCTTTTCTGGAGATTATTTGTTACTGTAAATACGACTCTTCAAAGAGATTTTGAAGTTTCATTGAAATAAAATCGATTCATATCATCTCTCTTTGTGTTTAAAACATGGACTTTGGAGAGATGTTTCGAAAGCCATGAAAATTTGTAACTCTTGCAAGTTCAACAGTAACTAAGATTCTTATAAGCTTTTTGAAGCTTCCTCTTAAGCATCTTAAAATATCTTTTATATTATTAATTATAATAACAATTAAGATTTTCATGAAGTATAACCCCGTTTGAAATATGACAAATGACCTTTCCATTTTTCCAACCCCTCGAACTTTAATCAACAATATTTTATAGCATGTATGCCCTTATATACAGAGTTACCATGCCCAATTTCGTTTTTTAATCTTTACCCCATATTGAGATATTAAACGAAATAGACGTCAACAAAAACGTTCATGGAATTCACCCACGATTTTTGACTTTTTCGAATTCAGAGGGTCTCGAAACGTCGAGACTTACAAGAACTTGGAGGATCAAATTTGACACGATTCCAATACGTTCCCGTGTTATATACATAACAACCGGGAAAATNTTGTGATGAATTTTAACGTAATTAAAATAAATATTTAAACTTCTTTTATTCAATTACTGAGTTATCGAATACAGAAATAAGATTATAGAATTACGAAGGGGAAGATAAGGAAGAAAAAGTATAGAATCTTACGAAATTTCGGTGCGAAAAATAAATTTATTTAGAACAAGAAAAGTTTCATTTTGAAAGGAGAATTTGTAAAAGACAAGCAAAATGGTAGTACATAACATTAATTTCCTTTTTTGGTCTTAGAATGGACGTCATTAATCTTTCATTATTCGACGAAGCGAGAATATGCGATTCAATAAAAAGCTCTTATCTACTACATTCTTCATCCGAGAAAAAGTCTAATGATTGAGCATAAAAGATAACTCAATGGCTACTTTCGAAATCTCTTCTTAACCCGAATTACTTTTAATGACCATTTATTAAATCTCTTTTCATATTTTATTAATATAGGCATTTAGTTAATACATTCGTTTTTCTAACAATAGTTCGTTGTTTTACCTTTTCGGAATTTGTTCAGAAGCCATTAAATTATTATTTTTATCAAAATAAATATTTAAAAAAAAACTAGATAATAAATAACGTAATAACTTTTCTTTGTAGTTTTAAAGTTTTTTTTTCCTAAGGAATTGTAAACATTATGAACTTAATAAAATAAAAACTGAGACTTACATTTATAAAATTATATATAAAAGTACACTTCTTGTAAGAAACATTTATAGAAATAGAAATTTTTCAATTAAATTTTCGAAAACATTTTATAAATATTGAAAAATTTCAATATAAAAAGCACCTTTTTTCTTAGTGGTTTGGTTAAATTTTTTCTGAATTTTTCTTTAAGGGAAAGAAGCATTTAAATTATGAAAATCTAAACCAAAATAACTATAAAAATATCAATTTTATGTATTGAATGTCATACAACCGCCGAAAGAAAGTAATAATATGAATTTTTTCCAATTTATTTCTATTACTTTCCGTTATAGAAATATACAAATTTATAGAAAGATATTAAAATCTAGAAGTTAAATTTAAGATAAATTTATTATAGATAATAGATAGTTTTCATATAACGTAATATAAAGACAATTATATAAAATAGAGTGAGTAAAGAGGTAAAGCTGATGTAAAATGATACACTAGGATAAGCAGTAAACTAATTATATTTGAAAAACGCTACAAAATACATTTGAATTTATCATTCTATGCCGCCCAGGAGGTAGCAGCAGCCATCATTACAAAGTTTCGACATGAAGAAGAGTCTCTTGTTGAAGGAAAAATAAAATCGAGAAAATTGCTACAGTAATATGTGTATGTTTTTCAAGCTTTTGTCATCGTAGATTTAATTCCTAAATAATTAAAACGTAATGATTTCAAATACAAGTAATCTGTATAGTGATAAACTAACCGCCACTCTATAGGTTATGTTATACTTTTACTTATTATTATTATGCATTGAGAGTAAAATGAAATATCAGCTGCCTTACTGTTCATGTTTCAGGCTATCTTTTTTTTTAGGTGATTTTAATAATTTATACCTTATGATGAGAAATACAAGATGTCAAGAAGACAGTCATGAGACGAAATACAATCGTTATAAACGTGGATTAAATAAAAGAAATGCTCTTCGTGGGTACATAAATAATAAATATGCAGACCAAGATTAAAAAAATAAATAAAAAAAATTCCGCATTCGATTAAAATTTAATAATGTATAATAGTTTTAAATACGAAGAGTAGAAATTAAAAATTTTATTTCTCTGTTCTGAGCGTATAAATTTATACGTAATATGAATCATTGCATGAAACGTTGAGGAATATGAAATTTAATTATAGACAGCATTATAAATCCTTGTGCTAATCTGTTTTGTATAGTTAATGTTAATTACTTTCCTTATTCTACACAATTAGAGAAGAGAGAAAGAAGAGGAGAGAGAGAGAGAAACGACACCGCATTAACTTAAACGTTTAATGCTTACGTTCTTAATACATTTTCTTGAACATAAAGAAATAAGTCCTTTAAAACGAGTGCAAAACTTTGATATGGAATATTTTCGGAGGCAAACAGTTTTATTTTAACTTATAAATTATCCAAAAACTTCTTATTTTTAAGCTTAAAATTGCGAATTTAAAGGCGAAGTCACTACTTTGACGAAATTTATGATTCAATTACACGGCATTATTTTTTGGTGTAGGTATATACGCTTCGGTGATTGTTTTATGTAGTTCGCTGTTAAATATTTGAATATAAAAGAACGAATTTTCAACTAATCTCCTGGTCATTCGAACCATAATAAAAATCCACCCTCAATATATCATCGCTTGACATTAATAAAAGCGATATATATATACGAGTATATATTTCTCTTTCAGTTATGGATAAAAATTTAGTGAAAGGAAAAACAGTTTAAATTTTTTAAAAGAAGAAAAAAAAATCAATTTGTTTAAAGTAATAAATCAATTTTTCTTTTATATTTTAAGCCGAAGCAATTTTTGAATGTTTAAGCAAAAGATCGATTTTTGTTTCATAAGTAGGCTTCTCTGTATATTATTACAGAACAATCGATCAAATTTGATGTAAATTTGAAAATAAATCTATTTATCATATATATATTCTATGTAATATATATATACCAACAGCAGTATATACATATCAGAGAATAGAGGAAAACGTTTAATTGATTTTTGGCTTTAAAAATGTCAGACATTACCTAAACTCCTTACTTGATTTTTAATGGATTATCCTCTGGTTATAAATTATAAAATTAGAAAAACGATTGATAAAATTGAAATAAATTGTTCTTTAATGAAAAAAAATATATTTTTTTTTCTTGTAGATATTTCACTAAAATCGATTTACAATTCATGATATAAATTTTATCAATTAAATTAGATTATACAAGGATCATTCAGAGATCGATTGTGGCCTGGGATTGTGGAATTAAAACTCTTATATATATATATATATATATATTTAAAAGAGTAATTAATTATTATTCTATTTTTTCTTTCAATTTTTAAACTTCTAACATAAGATACTAAATTTATACTTTCCAACTAAATACTTAAAAATAGATTTTAGTTTACTAAATAAATATTTAAACGAGTAAACAAGTAGTCAAGAAGCAGATTAGTTTTTTTTTCTAATTTCGTTACCGATTTAAGAAACTTTAATTATATTTAAAAGTAATCTCGTATACTTTTTATACTCAGATATGACGTAATATATGAGGCATTACAAATGTAATTTATTTATTATTACAAATAAAATTTAAAAAAAAAAAACGTAATTGTTACGGTTAAAACGTATCAAAGTATAATGGAAATTTTTTAAAATATTTTCTATAAGAATCAATTTTAAATCTGTTGAATAATCTTATTTTTGCGCTTAAACATTATAAGATTATACCGTGTTTTTTCGATTATCTTGTTTATGGATTAAATTTATTGGCATTACGTACATTTTTAAAATTTCAAACACTTTTTATTTCGTTTATAAATCCCGAATTCTTTACGAAGTTTGCTAAAAAAATCTTTCAAAATTTAAAATTAATAATCGATTGGGAGAGTGATAAGCGCTTCGATAGATTTCGTTTAATGATATTTGTATAGAATATTTTTTTTATAAGATTTAGATATGTTACGCGTGATATATGTATTATCAGGATTGGATAACAAGAGTATCTAATGTTGCTGTTCTCTCTGTTATCTCTCAGTTCGGCAATTCCCCTGACAGATTCAATCGACAACAGTCACTTTTCGTGACAGACTCGAGCTTCGGAAGAGCACGATTCAACGTCACGTCAATCCTTCCCGTTCGTAATAATCTGAACGTAATACGAGTAAACCGAATCTTAATTATTTATACCCAAAGAAACTTATTAAAAATCATTTTATTCGTAACAAGCTCGAACCAATTAATTGGTAATTTAAGCTGTAAAAAATTGACAGAAGCTTGTTATTAAACTGAGTGGATTTGATTAAAATATTTTAGAAATTACACGCCTCGTTCAAGTGTATTTATCGAGTACATTTAAAAATGAATGTATTTTTTCCCCCTCTCTTCTTCTTCTTTTCTTTCTTTACACAAGAAACGTCACTTACAGATTTTACTTCTGCATAATTAAATGTGCCATTTTTCTGTTTACTTTGGTCTTGTACTTAAAATAAGGAAAATAAAATAATTAATAATGCAGAAAGGATGATGTACCGCATCAAAAAGATTTATGTGAAATCCTTTCGAGTGTATTTCCTTTATAAAATTGGATTTTGATGGAAATTTACTAACAGAAGGAAACCATCAGATGTCACGACTGGTATCTAATTCCCTTCAGATTTTGGATAAATATATTATTCCCTTTACTGTTAATTTGCTTCTAGAAATCCTTCGTTTTAAGAAAGCTTTCTACGAGAAAGCAAAGCATATAATATAATAATTACGTACAAATAAATATTAATTAAATCGTTATTACATTATTTGATTTTGATAATAATCTGTTACTCGATGAATGTGTAGTTTAATTATTAATGCATCAATTAAAGTAGCATCCATTCAAGTCTTTTTCTTCTATTTAAAGCAGGGGAAAAGGTTTTTTTTTATTATTTAAATACTATACATAATTCGTTTAATATAATTGATTATTTTCGATATTAATTTTCTATAAATATCCTTTTACTCGAGAATAGTAACACGGTTTTTATATATAGATTTTAGTATTAGAATAATCAATAAAATTTCAAAATAATATTTAATGCTGATGACACATATTTTTCTTGAAAATATATTTTCAAATTTATAGTATTAAGTTTCACAATTTTAAACAGAGAATCTGTTATAAATTACTTATAAAAGTGTTAATTATTATTTCAAATAGTTTGAATTATATACTGAATAATGTAACTTAAAAGGTGGTAAATTATACATTTAAAATCGATATTGTATATATGTTGTGTTTCATATATTATATATATTTCTGAATTGCCTTTTGTTACAAAATGAAAATTGATTAAGTTCTTACTTAACAAGACGATATCAGGAGTGACTTTTATTTCTATTCGATTAAACTACTTTTACTTCTATTTTGAATAGGAACGAATCGAAATCAATATGCTAAATAGGTATCTCGATGAGTTTTACAGTTGCTATTATGTTCATTTGCAAATATCTCTTACGAGTATGATCTTCTTTCCAATTTTCTGATGTAACTTATGCCAATAAATCATCTTTATAATTTTGTAAGAAAGAAAAAAAAGTAAAGCTCAAAATGCATTATTCAATAAAAACAATACTACAACGAAAGAAAAGAAACTCTACAATACAAGGACGTTGAAGAAGCAAATTTCAATTTTTTTTATTCTGAATAGAGAAATCGATTCCATTAGAGAATTAAAAAGATTAAAACAACTACGACCCGAAATATATAAAATTTTTATTGTTTATTTATTTTTGTTTTTTCGTCTATTATCAATAATTCTGTTTGAACATCTGTTATTTATTCTTTCGATAATATCTAGAATATGCGCGCTTTAAATCTTTATTGATTACAATGGATTTGGGATATAAATTTTAAATTATATAGTAAATCATAAATTTGATACATCTATATTTATCATTTTTTTTAAATTTACTTTTTAAGTATTTTTTTTTCTATTAACAAGTGTTAATAGAAAATAAATACTGTAAATGAATTGAGAAAAGCCTTTAATAAAAGACTTTTGTTCTCTTTCTCTTGGACATTCTCTTGCATTTCTTTACATTCTTTAAATAAAAAAAAACCATCATGAATAATCTATTGTTTTCTTCTCGTCTTCTATGTCTAAATCTCAATCTCCCAGTCCTATCAATCAGTCTTCTATTCCCGAAACTCAAACTTGTGATATAACTTAAATTTCACCTTTATTCTTTGTATTTCTATTCCAGTTTTTTTTTCTTTTAAATATATAAATTCCCGTATGGATTGAGAATTCTTTGTGGATAAGATTTAAAATTATTTTAAGCCTGAAGAATACTTACAGAATTTTTTATTTTTTTTATTTTTACAGATGGAAAAGCTGATCCGAGAAATGCAAGATTCTGACATGGGCGTTCCTGTGCGAAGTCAGAAAACATTTCTCAGTTCAATTCCCTGCGCATTTTTAGGTAAATACACAACTTTATTATTCTTATGTCTATCGTAGCGTATTCTCGTAATGTTTACAGTAGCATAACTACCATTAAAGTAGAAAATCAATGACATCCCTTATTAAGCAAAGAGAGAAGGCTAATAAAATGATAGATGACATGCTGGCTTCTATTCTTTTCCCGCTAGAATGGTATCAGTATTTTAGTTACATTCAATAACTGCTGGAAGCCGTTTGGAAGTGACATGCACGTGTCTTGATGGACGTTAATGTTTCGGACGGCAGGAAGCTTTTGATTTTCACTCATCTTCTTTTTTACCTCTAATCCCGTAGAAAGATGATAGTATAACTTGTCATAAACTGCTGCAAGTAGAAATGATCCAGTAGAAATGATGGATTAATAAAAGAATTGAACAAACTTACAAGAAATCGATTGGTTAATATTGAAACATCTATTCTTTGCCAGGAAAAGTAATTTCTGTATTACTCAATGGCCCGATTTTTTTATTATTATTAAAAAAGAAATAAAATAATAATATATAAGCTTATGTAATTAAAATTTTTTTATATATTTTTTTTCTATTATGCTCCAGTGTTATAAAACTTGATTACTTCGTAAAGCTGTCTTTTGAAGAGTATGAAACTAGTAATGATTTTTTTAATTTTGAACTTTTTCCTTTATTAATTTACGACACGCAGACTTTATTTTCAGTTTAGATCATAATTATTTTTGTGTTCTTCATTTTATTTTTTTTTTATTCTGTCGAGAACGTGAACAGTCGTGAGGAAATTATTAAATTTTTTTTTTTAAATCGAAGTAACAATATTGACTTTGTAGTTAAAAAAAATAATTTTTTTATCTTCTTATTTATTTTTTAAAAACAATGGTGTTGACTTTATTAAAATCTGTATTATAATATCACTGTCAGACTCCCTTTTATAGTAAGAAATTGTTATTGACAAGATTAAATGATCTTTGAATATATAAAATTTAAACTTTAATCGTGTTTCTACAATAAAATTTTTGTGATATATNTATTTATTCATTAAATAGAATCGTAATCGTCACATACTATTTCATTCGTTAATAGATTTAAATGTCATTCGTTTCAAGTACTGGCTGTCAAGTATTGACAAAGACAAGTCCATGTTGATTTTTATCACAGCTATTAATTGACTTCGCTCCATTTAAATTAAAACCAATAACGATTTCTCACTAAAATATTCGAGCAATTATTTAAGTATAACATTATACAGTCAACAGAGGTGCTAGGATTTTTACTCTTGGAGGGTGGACGTGGGGTGTTATCTGCATATTTTATCATCAATATATTTTTAAATTTAACAATCGATTTTCAGTAGCTTTACATTTAAAAAAATCTCAGTATTAATGGCTATTTTAAGTACAGGATTACAGATTTTGCTTTCCATCATTCTAAGATTAGTGGTAATTTGGCATTAGTGACTAATCCACCAAATTCGAACGATTAATGCACTAATCTCGGGCAAACACGGCGAAGATTTGTCTTAATTCGCGGAATATCTACATGAAAACGAAATAATAGAAAATTACTTTCGAATTCCTCTACGATCCAGTCCTATTAAAGTACAGTATTAGACGACCAACTATTTATCGAAAGACATAGACTCTAAAAGAACTCAAACACCTCTTACCTTTACATAATACAAGAAGAAATCATATCACCTCTATTGTAGTTACTGATTAATTTACGTTTTCTATGCAAGTGGAAACATTTATCGTGAAATGGGAGAACCGACAAACATCGAAATCAAATGTATGTTGGATAATTAAAACTGTGTCTAAAGCTTTGGGGAACCTTACAGATAAGTGCATCGCATTTACATACGTTTAAATTTGCCATACGTGTGCCGGGCTGTGAACGGCTCGCGTATTTGTAAAATCTAAGTGACTCGTACAACATGGAATTCATATAACACGGAATTATCTACAGTGTTATAGTGGGGGTCTACCGTATCATTTTGAACCATTATTGTAATGTTTATAAAGTAATTAAATATTTGAATAAGACAGAAAGTTAGTCTTTATAACGGTTAACTGACTTTTAGTTCAATCCTGAATATTATAAAATTGTTTTACATTATGCTTTAGTAATGTTTTTATGGTCTTGTAGGCTTACTAGACCTAAAAATGTATCCAAGAATTAGCATTTTTCAAGGATTAAGAATATATAAATATATACGAATTCCAAATTAACGTAATTTATAAAAAAAGAAAGGTTAATTTAAAACTTGTAACACTTTTTTTTTATATGAATTATAGATTGAAAAAGAAAACAGTAGATTTTGAAATACTGTTATAATAACAAAAAGTGGAAAAATTCGAAAAGAAAAACATCTCAGTCACACCTGTTAGCGATCTTTTTCTTTTCTTTTTTTTAACTTTTGTCAAAGTTTTGATGATGTGACAGAACTTAGAGATATCTTCACGGTTTATTATTTTTTCTCTATTTTTGAAAAGTGTAGCAGTCATTTGTTCGTCTTTTCGGCATTTCTTCCTGTCAGAATTTTAATAAATGCTTACGATGTCTGGCACAATACATCTACACACTTGTACGCGCGCTGTTATTATCTTATACAATACTCTTACAATTAAAATTAATAGTTATCATCTGTTAGAGACAGCGATTTACTTGTATAGTACATTATTAAGTATTATAAATACAGTATAGAAGTAAATTAGTTTTAAAAACTCTTACTATTTTAACGAAAGTAGAAGCAAACTTTTAAAGTAGTTATTATCAACAGAATTTAAAGATTTAAATCAAAAGCTTGATTATATATATATATTTTTTTACTTTTTCCTTCCCCCTTTGTATACAGTAGTTAATAACCAATGGTTTTTCAAGGATATTATAGATTAAGAGGATACTATTATTATTTTTTCTTTTTAATTGAACATTTGCCTGGAAGATACAACCATTATTTGAGTTAAAGCTTGTTTGAGAAACAAAGTAAATACAAAGTAATAAAATTAATTATGTTTACTGTATTTAATTGGTAAAAATATTTGCTAATAAATAGTTTATAAAATATTTTATAAATTTTTAATATAAAGTATGGGCACATATTGTGTATCAATACGTCTCCCCATCAATGTATAAACGTTTTTACTTAAAAAAAAAGAGCGTGCATATTTACGTTGATCGTTTTAGACAGTACGAGGCCCTATACAAGCGTGTACTTGCGAGTCTTCTATTTTATATAAGTTTATTACACAATACTTAATAATGTTGTATGATCCTGGATCTTGATACTATTGAATTTCGAACGTTTTATAACCCATTTTTATAGGTTTTAAAGCTACAGGAGCAAAATTGATTGGCGCTCTCGTTCTTGAAAATCTCGCTCCATCCCTCACATATCAAATAGTGGTCCTGGACGCCTTCCTGAAATTTCATTCTTATAATCACCAAGCCCTTTCAAATGTATTTGTATTTAATCTTCAAATAAATTTTGTTTTTTTAAATTTTCTTATGAAGAATTTCAAGCAACGTTAATAACATTTGTAGAATTTTTGTTAAATTAACAAAATCGTGACTATTTATTAACTTTACTTAATATGACATTTACTTAATCAATCAAAACGCACTTAAATAGAAGTTGTTCTGAAGAATATTAGACACTGCAATCTCAGGTGAGTACAGTACTGAACCCATCATCTTGTGCTCCTTTCCATTTGGACAAATGCTTATCACAGCCTGAGCAACTAGAATCACTACCTGGACAATACCCCAGGTAGTTATTACGTTAAATAAGGCTCTGAAACTATATGAAGACTGAGTTATCGGAAAACATATCATCGAGTATGAGATCCCTAACTCCATGCCTTAGGCTTTGCCTAGGATCTCTTGCTTATCCTATACTATTCTATTGAATAGATCTATTCCTAGAACTACCATTACACATCGAAAAATAATTGTGATTGCTGAATATCTACGACATTTAAATGCTATATTTATTCATTAAATAGAATCGTAATCGTCACATACTATTTCATTCGTTAATAGATTTAAATGTCATTCGTTTCAAGTACTGGCTGTCAAGTATTGACAAAGACAAGTCCATGTTGATTTTTATCACAGCTATTAATTGACTTCGCTCCATTTAAATTAAAACCAATAACGATTTCTCACTAAAATATTCGAGCAATTATTTAAATTTTTAATTACGATTTATATTAAATAATATCTATTAATTAATACTTTAAATTTTTTTTTTAATATTATAATTGTAGTTCTATTCATTATATAATCTTACTTATATGTAATTAAACTTAAGAACTGTCTGTGTTGAGAAATATTTGCAATCATTTGAGGATCCTTCATATTCTCCACATCACAATCACTAATAAATTCAAACATCATTCACTTTAAATGAAGAGAGGATGGAGATGCTTGAAATGACAGGAAATCTTGAGAGTAGCTATTCCTTGTATATCCGTCACGCAATTAATTACCAAGGTGATAAATAGTAAAACTCAATTTTGTCCATCCATTTAATTATCTGATAAATACTAATTTTATGCCTTTAGGTCTAGTTTATCACTTTATAACTTTATATCTTTAATTAGACTACATGGAATTTTTCCTTAATTCGATAAACGTTTTTATATTTAAATCAGCAAAAATTATAATAATTTTTTAATCATTTATTTTTAATTTTTAATGAATAGAAAACGATAAATTTATTTCATCGATAACCTTATTTGACATACGAATCTAAACGACGAGGAACTTAATAATAGAGATGTTAATTATTAAATCATAAAGACGAATTTAAATAGCTTCAAACTAAAATTATATAAGATCATCATATACATAATTAGGCTACATCTAAAGTAATAAACTTAATTTTTATCTATCAGATTGTAGTACATTGTTCTCTGTACAAAGGACAGGCAGTCATAATTAAATACAAATATTAGTTTCAAACTTTATATACCTTAAAATGGAAATTTTGTAATGTTCTTCGGGCACGAAAAGAAAAGTCAATAGTAAAACCAAATTTAAAACTTTTCTTTAGGGCTGATCAGTAAAACGAAACGTAATGGAATCGGCGTAACTCAGTAATACACTTTGAAATAGTCAATTACAGTTGAAAAAAATGCATTCTCGTGATTAAAACGTGTTTCATTTTAAAGGCACGCTGATTTTTGTTAAATTAATTATAATTAATATAAAATATCAATCATAAACAATGAAAATACAATACAATTCAATTCAACTTTTTATTGTATTTTAAAAATTACTTTGTTACAAATGATTACAATCTTTGTAACAATCAATCAAAATAACGAAATATGAATCATATAAATTTATTATAAGCCCTACTAATATATATATATTCATAGATTAGTGTCTTATTATTAATAAAGAAGATATCTGTAGTTTCATTCGCGATTTCTGTAATAACTTAATTATAATTAATAATGTAAAAAAAAAATGTTGTAAGAAAAACTTACATTCAATTCAAATTTCACTTCTCTACAATATTAAAATAATATTTAAGTAATTTAAGTAAAAGAAAGAAAAAAAAAGTCATTTTAAATTAAATTTTTTTCATCAAATTATCCATNTTTGTTCTCTTTCTCTTGGACATTCTCTTGCATTTCTTTACATTCTTTAAATAAAAAAAAAACCATCATGAATAATCTATTGTTTTCTTCTCGTCTTCTATGTCTAAATCTCAATCTCCCAGTCCTATCAATCAGTCTTCTATTCCCGAAACTCAAACTTGTGATATAACTTAAATTTCACCTTTATTCTTTGTATTTCTATTCCAGTTTTTTTTTCTTTTAAATATATAAATTCCCGTATGGATTGAGAATTCTTTGTGGATAAGATTTAAAATTATTTTAAGCCTGAAGAATACTTACAGAATTTTTTATTTTTTTTATTTTTACAGATGGAAAAGCTGATCCGAGAAATGCAAGATTCTGACATGGGCGTTCCTGTGCGAAGTCAGAAAACATTTCTCAGTTCAATTCCCTGCGCATTTTTAGGTAAATACACAACTTTATTATTCTTATGTCTATCGTAGCGTATTCTCGTAATGTTTACAGTAGCATAACTACCATTAAAGTAGAAAATCAATGACATCCCTTATTAAGCAAAGAGAGAAGGCTAATAAAATGATAGATGACATGCTGGCTTCTATTCTTTTCCCGCTAGAATGGTATCAGTATTTTAGTTACATTCAATAACTGCTGGAAGCCGTTTGGAAGTGACATGCACGTGTCTTGATGGACGTTAATGTTTCGGACGGCAGGAAGCTTTTGATTTTCACTCATCTTCTTTTTTACCTCTAATCCCGTAGAAAGATGATAGTATAACTTGTCATAAACTGCTGCAAGTAGAAATGATCCAGTAGAAATGATGGATTAATAAAAGAATTGAACAAACTTACAAGAAATCGATTGGTTAATATTGAAACATCTATTCTTTGCCAGGAAAAGTAATTTCTGTATTACTCAATGGCCCGATTTTTTTATTATTATTAAAAAAGAAATAAAATAATAATATATAAGCTTATGTAATTAAAATTTTTTTATATATTTTTTTCTATTATGCTCCAGTGTTATAAAACTTGATTACTTCGTAAAGCTGTCTTTTGAAGAGTATGAAACTAGTAATGATTTTTTTAATTTTGAACTTTTTCCTTTATTAATTTACGACACGCAGACTTTATTTTCAGTTTAGATCATAATTATTTTTGTGTTCTTCATTTTATTTATTCTGTCGAGAACGTGAACAGTCGTGAGGAAATTATTAAATTTTTTTTTTTAATCGAAGTAACAATATTGACTTTGTAGTTAAAAAAAAATAATTTTTTTTTATCTTCTTATTTATTTTTCAAAAACAATGGTGTTGACTTTATTAAAATCTGTATTATAATATCACTGTCAGACTCCCTTTTATAGTAAGAAATTGTTATTGACAAGATTAAATGATCTTTGAATATATAAAATTTAAACTTTAATCGTGTTTCTACAATAAAATTTTTGTGATATATTTTATTATTATTATTACTATTATTTTAAAATGTTTAAATTAACATTCAATTTTATCAAGATTTACCTTTCTAAATTTAAAATTATTCTAAAAATATTAACATTTCTCTCGCTTAATCTCTTATGTAAAAGTATTAAAAAACAAAGCAATAATATAAGTAAAAAAATGTTAAATATTTATATAGAGCATATAAATATATTTTATATTATTTAAGTATAACATTATACAGTCAACAGAGGTGCTAGGATTTTTACTCTTGGAGGGTGGACGTGGGGTGTTATCTGCATATTTTATCATCAATATATTTTTAAATTTAACAATCGATTTTCAGTAGCTTTACATTTAAAAAAATCTCAGTATTAATGGCTATTTTAAGTACAGGATTACAGATTTTGCTTTCCATCATTCTAAGATTAGTGGTAATTTGGCATTAGTGACTAATCCACCAAATTCGAACGATTAATGCACTAATCTCGGGCAAACACGGCGAAGATTTGTCTTAATTCGCGGAATATCTACATGAAAACGAAATAATAGAAAATTACTTTCGAATTCCTCTACGATCCAGTCCTATTAAAGTACAGTATTAGACGACCAACTATTTATCGAAAGACATAGACTCTAAAAGAACTCAAACACCTCTTACCTTTACATAATACAAGAAGAAATCATATCACCTCTATTGTAGTTACTGATTAATTTACGTTTTCTATGCAAGTGGAAACATTTATCGTGAAATGGGAGAACCGACAAACATCGAAATCAAATGTATGTTGGATAATTAAAACTGTGTCTAAAGCTTTGGGGAACCTTACAGATAAGTGCATCGCATTTACATACGTTTAAATTTGCCATACGTGTGCCGGGCTGTGAACGGCTCGCGTATTTGTAAAATCTAAGTGACTCGTACAACATGGAATTCATATAACACGGAATTATCTACAGTGTTATAGTGGGGGTCTACCGTATCATTTTGAACCATTATTGTAATGTTTATAAAGTAATTAAATATTTGAATAAGACAGAAAGTTAGTCTTTATAACGGTTAACTGACTTTTAGTTCAATCCTGAATATTATAAAATTGTTTTACATTATGCTTTAGTAATGTTTTTATGGCCTTGTAGGCTTACTAGACCTAAAAATGTATCCAAGAATTAGCATTTTTCAAGGATTAAGAATATATAAATATATACGAATTCCAAATTAATGTAATTTATAAAAAAATAAAGGTTAATTTAAAACTTGTAACACTTTTTTTTTATATGAATTATAGATTGAAAAAGAAAACAGTAGATTTTGAAATACTGTTATAATAACAAAAAGTGGAAAAATTCGAAAAGAAAAACATCTCAGTCACACCTGTTAGCGATCTTTTTCTTTTCTTTTTTTTAACTTTTGTCAAAGTTTTGATGATGTGACAGAACTTAGAGATATCTTCACGGTTTATTATTTTTTCTCTATTTTTGAAAAGTGTAGCAGTCATTTGTTCGTCTTTTCGGCATTTCTTCCTGTCAGAATTTTAATAAATGCTTACGATGTCTGGCACAATACATCTACACACTTGTACGCGCGCTGTTATTATCTTATACAATACTCTTACAATTAAAATTAATAGTTATCATCTGTTAGAGACAGCGATTTACTTGTATAGTACATTATTAAGTATTATAAATACAGTATAGAAGTAAATTAGTTTTAAAAACTCTTACTATTTTAACGAAAGTAGAAGCAAACTTTTAAAGTAGTTATTATCAACAGAATTTAAAGATTTAAATCAAAAGCTTGATTATATATATATATTTTTTTACTTTTTCCTTCCCCCTTTGTATACAGTAGTTAATAACCAATGGTTTTTCAAGGATATTATAGATTAAGAGGATACTATTATTATTTTTTCTTTTTAATTGAACATTTGCCTGGAAGATACAACCATTATTTGAGTTAAAGCTTGTTTGAGAAACAAAGTAAATACAAAGTAATAAAATTAATTATGTTTACTGTATTTAATTGGTAAAAATATTTGCTAATAAATAGTTTATAAAATATTTTATAAATTTTTAATATAAAGTATGGGCACATATTGTGTATCAATACGTCTCCCCATCAATGTATAAACGTTTTTACTTAAAAAAAAAGAGCGTGCATATTTACGTTGATCGTTTTAGACAGTACGAGGCCCTATACAAGCGTGTACTTGCGAGTCTTCTATTTTATATAAGTTTATTACACAATACTTAATGTTGTATGATCATGGATCTTGATACTATTGAATTTCGAACGTTTTATAACCCATTTTTATAGGTTTTAAAGCTACAGGAGCAAAATTGACTGGCGCTCTCGTTCTTGAAAATCTCGCCCCATCCCTCACATGTCAAATAGTGGTCCTGGACGCCTTCCTGAAATTTCATTCTTATAATCACCAAGCCCTTTCAAATGTATTTGTATTTAATCTTCAAATAAATTTTGTTTTTTTAAATTTTCTTATGAAGAATTTCAAGCAACGTTAATAACATTTGTAGAATTTTTGTTAAATTAACAAAATCGTGACTATTTATTAACTTTACTTAATATGACATTTACTTAATCAATCAAAACGCACTTAAATAGAAGTTGTTCTGAAGAATATTAGACACTGCAATCTCAGGTGAGTACAGTACTGAACCCATCATCTTGTGCTCCTTTCCATTTGGACAAATGCTTATCACAGCCTGAGCAACTAGAATCACTACCTGGACAATACCCCAGGTAGTTATTACGTTAAATAAGGCTCTGAAACTATATGAAGACTGAGTTATCGGAAAACATATCATCGAGTATGAGATCCCTAACTCCATGCCTTAGGCTTTGCCTAGGATCTCTTGCTTATCCTATACTATTCTATTGAATAGATCTATTCCTAGAACTACCATTACACATCGAAAAATAATTGTGATTGCTGAATATCTACGACATTTAAATGCTATATTTATTCATTAAATAGAATTGTAATCGTCACATACTATTTCATTCGTTAATAGATTTAAATGTCATTCGTTTCAAGTACTGGCTGTCAAGTATTGACAAAGACAAGTCCATGTTGATTTTTATCACAGCTATTAATTGACTTCGCTCCATTTAAATTAAAACCAATAACGATTTCTCACTAAAATATTCGAGCAATTATTTAAATTTTTAATTACGATTTATATTAAATAATATCTATTAATTAATACTTTAAATTTTTTTTTTTAATATTATAATTGTAGTTCTATTCATTATATAATCTTACTTATATGTAATTAAACTTAAGAACTGTCTGTGTTGAGAAATATTTGCAATCATTTGAGGATCCTTCATATTCTCCACATCACAATCACTAATAAATTCAAACATCATTCACTTTAAATGAAGAGAGGATGGAGATGCTTGAAATGACAGGAAATCTTGAGAGTAGCTATTCCTTGTATATCCGTCACGCAATTAATTACCAAGGTGATAAATAGTAAAACTCAATTTTGTCCATCCATTTAATTATCTGATAAATACTAATTTTATGCCTTTAGGTCTAGTTTATCACTTTATAACTTTATATCTTTAATTAGACTACATGGAATTTTTCCTTAATTCGATAAACGTTTTTATATTTAAATCAGCAAAAATTATAATAATTTTTTAATCATTTATTTTTAATTTTTAATGAATAGAAAACGATAAATTTATTTCATCGATAACCTTATTTGACATACGAATCTAAACGACGAGGAACTTAATAATAGAGATGTTAATTATTAAATCATAAAGACGAATTTAAATAGCTTCAAACTAAAATTATATAAGATCATCATATACATAATTAGGCTACATCTAAAGTAATAAACTTAATTTTTATCTATCAGATTGTAGTACATTGTTCTCTGTACAAAGGACAGGCAGTCATAATTAAATACAAATATTAGTTTCAAACTTTATATACCTTAAAATGGAAATTTTGTAATGTTCTTCGGGCACGAAAAGAAAAGTCAATAGTAAAACCAAATTTAAAACTTTTCTTTAGGGCTGATCAGTAAAACGAAACGTAATGGCATCGGCATAACTCAGTAATACACTTTGAAATAGTCAATTACAGCTGAAAGAAATGCATTCTCGTGATTAAAACGTGTTTCATTTTAAAGGCACGCTGATTTTTGTTAAATTAATTATAATTAATATAAAATATCAATCATAAACAATGAAAATACAATACAATTCAATTCAACTTTTTATTGTATTTTAAGAATTACTTTGTTACAAATGATTACAATCTTTGTAACAATCAATCAAAATAACGAAATATGAATCATATAAATTTATTATAAGCCCTACTAATATATATATATATTCATAGATTAGTGTCTTATTATTAATAAAGAAGATATCTGTAGTTTCATTCGCGATTTCTGTAATAACTTAATTATAATTAATAATGTAAAAAAAAAATGTTGTAAGAAAAACTTACATTCAATTCAAATTTCACTTCTCTACAATATTAAAATAATATTTAAGTAATTTAAGTAAAAGAAAGAAAAAAAAAGTCATTTTAAATTAAATTTTTTTTCATCAAATTATCAATCCATTGCCATTCCAATAATTAATTTCACAACCATTAATTAAAAAGAAAAAAGATTTTACATTAATCTCTGCGTAAACGAATGATGGTCTTTTTCTTCAACTTGTTTTTTTTTTTAATTTCTTACATTTACTATATTTTTGCTAATATAGCACCGTAATTATAAGTATATTAATTATTTAAAAACTAACGTTCGGTTTAAAAAAAAAAGTAAATAGATCTAATTGAAACAACAATTTATACAGAGAAGCCAAAGATCAGTTAATATTATAAAGAATAAATTTCTGTCATATTCAAATCGTGTTTTTTATCGTATTTTTTCCAATTTTGTAAAGTAAAAATACGTTTTATAAACACAGTTTAGGGTTTAAATTATTAAAACAAAACACCCTGTTAATTGACTTTGAAGACATCCTTTTCCAATTAATTTTTCATTCATCTTTAGAATTTTGGTTATAATTCTTTGTATAATTTATCCGATTTTTACTTGTGTGATACAAATTCGTAATTACCAGTCGACCCTCCTATAACACTGTTGATTTTTCCGTTTTATATGAATTCCTTGTTGTACGAGTCACTTAGATTTTACAAATACTGTGAACAGCTCACGTATTTGTAAAATCTAAGTGACTCGTACAACAAGGAATTCATATAAAACGGAAAAATCAACAGTGTTATAGGAGGGTCGACTGGTAATTACGAATTTGTATCACACAAGTAAAAATCGGATAAATTATACAAAGAATTATAACCAAAATTCTAAAGATGAATGAAAAATTAATTGGAAAAGGATGTCTTCAAAGTCAATTAACAGGGTGTTTTGTTTTAATAATTTAAACCCTAAACTGTGTTTATAAAACGTATTTTTACTTTACAAAATTGGAAAAAATACGATAAAAAACACGATTTGAATATGACAGAAATTTATTCTTTATAATATTAACTGATCTTTGGCTTCTCTGTATAAATTGTTGTTTCAATTAGATCTATTTACTTTTTTTTTTAAACCGAACGTTAGTTTTTAAATAATTAATATACTTATAATTACGGTGCTATATTAGCAAAAATATAGTAAATGTAAGAAATTAAAAAAAAAAACAAGTTGAAGAAAAAGACCATCATTCGTTTACGCAGAGATTAATGTAAAATCTTTTTTCTTTTTAATTAATGGTTGTGAAATTAATTATTGGAATGGCAATGGATTGATAATTTGATGAAAAAAAATTTAATTTAAAATGACTTTTTTTTTCTTTCTTTTACTTAAATTACTTAAATATTATTTTAATATTGTAGAGAAGTGAAATTTGAATTGAATGTAAGTTTTTCTTACAACATTTTTTTTTTACATTATTAATTATAATTAAGTTATTACAGAAATCGCGAATGAAACTACAGATATCTTCTTTATTAATAATAAGACACTAATCTATGAATATATATATATATTAGTAGGGCTTATAATAAATTTATATGATTCATATTTCGTTATTTTGATTGATTGTTACAAAGATTGTAATCATTTGTAACAAAGTAATTCTTAAAATACAATAAAAAGTTGAATTGAATTGTATTGTATTTTCATTGTTTATGATTGATATTTTATATTAATTATAATTAATTTAACAAAAATCAGCGTGCCTTTAAAATGAAACACGTTTTAATCACGAGAATGCATTTCTTTCAGCTGTAATTGACTATTTCAAAGTGTATTACTGAGTTATGCCGATGCCATTACGTTTCGTTTTACTGATCAGCCCTAAAGAAAAGTTTTAAATTTGGTTTTACTATTGACTTTTCTTTTCGTGCCCGAAGAACATTACAAAATTTCCATTTTAAGGTATATAAAGTTTGAAACTAATATTTGTATTTAATTATGACTGCCTGTCCTTTGTACAGAGAACAATGTACTACAATCTGATAGATAAAAATTAAGTTTATTACTTTAGATGTAGCCTAATTATGTATATGATGATCTTATATAATTTTAGTTTGAAGCTATTTAAATTCGTCTTTATGATTTAATAATTAACATCTCTATTATTAAGTTCCTCGTCGTTTAGATTCGTATGTCAAATAAGGTTATCGATGAAATAAATTTATCGTTTTCTATTCATTAAAAATTAAAAATAAATGATTAAAAAATTATTATAATTTTTGCTGATTTAAATATAAAAACGTTTATCGAATTAAGGAAAAATTCCATGTAGTCTAATTAAAGATATAAAGTTATAAAGTGATAAACTAGACCTAAAGGCATAAAATTAGTATTTATCAGATAATTAAATGGATGGACAAAATTGAGTTTTACTATTTATCACCTTGGTAATTAATTGCGTGACGGATATACAAGGAATAGCTACTCTCAAGATTTCCTGTCATTTCAAGCATCTCCATCCTCTCTTCATTTAAAGTGAATGATGTTTGAATTTATTAGTGATTGTGATGTGGAGAATATGAAGGATCCTCAAATGATTGCAAATATTTCTCAACACAGACAGTTCTTAAGTTTAATTACATATAAGTAAGATTATATAATGAATAGAACTACAATTATAATATTAAAAAAAAAAATTTAAAGTATTAATTAATAGATATTATTTAATATAAATCGTAATTAAAAATTTAAATAATTGCTCGAATATTTTAGTGAGAAATCGTTATTGGTTTTAATTTAAATGGAGCGAAGTCAATTAATAGCTGTGATAAAAATCAACATGGACTTGTCTTTGTCAATACTTGACAGCCAGTACTTGAAACGAATGACATTTAAATCTATTAACGAATGAAATAGTATGTGACGATTACAATTCTATTTAATGAATAAATATAGCATTTAAATGTCGTAGATATTCAGCAATCACAATTATTTTTCGATGTGTAATGGTAGTTCTAGGAATAGATCTATTCAATAGAATAGTATAGGATAAGCAAGAGATCCTAGGCAAAGCCTAAGGCATGGAGTTAGGGATCTCATACTCGATGATATGTTTTCCGATAACTCAGTCTTCATATAGTTTCAGAGCCTTATTTAACGTAATAACTACCTGGGGTATTGTCCAGGTAGTGATTCTAGTTGCTCAGGCTGTGATAAGCATTTGTCCAAATGGAAAGGAGCACAAGATGATGGGTTCAGTACTGTACTCACCTGAGATTGCAGTGTCTAATATTCTTCAGAACAACTTCTATTTAAGTGCGTTTTGATTGATTAAGTAAATGTCATATTAAGTAAAGTTAATAAATAGTCACGATTTTGTTAATTTAACAAAAATTCTACAAATGTTATTAACGTTGCTTGAAATTCTTCATAAGAAAATTTAAAAAAACAAAATTTATTTGAAGATTAAATACAAATACATTTGAAAGGGCTTGGTGATTATAAGAATGAAATTTCAGGAAGGCGTCCAGGACCACTATTTGACATGTGAGGGATGGGGCGAGATTTTCAAGAACGAGAGCGCCAGTCAATTTTGCTCCTGTAGCTTTAAAACCTATAAAAATGGGTTATAAAACGTTCGAAATTCAATAGTATCAAGATCCATGATCATACAACATTAAGTATTGTGTAATAAACTTATATAAAATAGAAGACTCGCAAGTACACGCTTGTATAGGGCCTCGTACTGTCTAAAACGATCAACGTAAATATGCACGCTCTTTTTTTTTAAGTAAAAACGTTTATACATTGATGGGGAGACGTATTGATACACAATATGTGCCCATACTTTATATTAAAAATTTATAAAATATTTTATAAACTATTTATTAGCAAATATTTTTACCAATTAAATACAGTAAACATAATTAATTTTATTACTTTGTATTTACTTTGTTTCTCAAACAAGCTTTAACTCAAATAATGGTTGTATCTTCCAGGCAAATGTTCAATTAAAAAGAAAAAATAATAATAGTATCCTCTTAATCTATAATATCCTTGAAAAACCATTGGTTATTAACTACTGTATACAAAGGGGGAAGGAAAAAGTAAAAAAATATATATATATAATCAAGCTTTTGATTTAAATCTTTAAATTCTGTTGATAATAACTACTTTAAAAGTTTGCTTCTACTTTCGTTAAAATAGTAAGAGTTTTTAAAACTAATTTACTTCTATACTGTATTTATAATACTTAATAATGTACTATACAAGTAAATCGCTGTCTCTAACAGATGATAACTATTAATTTTAATTGTAAGAGTATTGTATAAGATAATAACAGCGCGCGTACAAGTGTGTAGATGTATTGTGCCAGACATCGTAAGCATTTATTAAAATTCTGACAGGAAGAAATGCCGAAAAGACGAACAAATGACTGCTACACTTTTCAAAAATAGAGAAAAAATAATAAACCGTGAAGATATCTCTAAGTTCTGTCACATCATCAAAACTTTGACAAAAGTTAAAAAAAAGAAAAGAAAAAGATCGCTAACAGGTGTGACTGAGATGTTTTTCTTTTCGAATTTTTCCACTTTTTGTTATTATAACAGTATTTCAAAATCTACTGTTTTCTTTTTCAATCTATAATTCATATAAAAAAAAAGTGTTACAAGTTTTAAATTAACCTTTATTTTTTTATAAATTACATTAATTTGGAATTCGTATATATTTATATATTCTTAATCCTTGAAAAATGCTAATTCTTGGATACATTTTTAGGTCTAGTAAGCCTACAAGGCCATAAAAACATTACTAAAGCATAATGTAAAACAATTTTATAATATTCAGGATTGAACTAAAAGTCAGTTAACCGTTATAAAGACTAACTTTCTGTCTTATTCAAATATTTAATTACTTNCCTATATTTTATCGTGCTCTATTGGCAAATAGAAAAAGATTCTAAATTGTTCCTCTAGGACAAATTTTTGTTCGTTAAATCGAGAGTCTACTGTATTTTGATAAGCTAGTGTATATATATATATATAAATGCCAATAAGTTCAACTTAATATAATGTAAACACGCCTTTTATTTCTCTAATCAATTTGGCACAAAGAAATTATTATTAGATTTAAACAATTATGTGAAGAAATCTAATTTGTCACGAATATTATTATTATTATTATTATTTTGATCCGTCTGTAGAGATATGTGAAGTAATGAAAAAGTTTTTCCTTATGAAATAATGTGAAGACAACAAAACTGCATTATGGAACTTGATTTTTATCTTTATAAAATGCTTTTTTAAAGTAATAATTTAGTAATAAAGATGAAACTATTTCTTTCCTTAAAGGCTTTATAATTTTAATTTTTTAAGATGTAGAAATTAAATGAAAAGTATCGCAGAATATTAAGAGTTAGCTAGATTTATTATTCATGCCAATTATTAATTAAAGTAAAGTACAGTAAAGGGATCGAACTTCCAAAACTTCTCATCTAAAGGTAAAAATATCTAAACCACGTGCGATTTTGAATAACTATCGTAACAAATAATATAATACTTTATAGCGAATCATCGACTTACTTATTTCATTCTTGTTATAAATAAATGATTAAATTATTGTTTTTGTAATCTCATCTTTTTTTTTTTCAATAAACGTAGGTTATGGATGTGGTGGAATGGCTGATGGATAATCTTCAGATTGAAGATACAGGTACATTTTTTTAAAAAAATAATTAAAAAATCTATGAAGAATAATTTTAAAAAAATTATTTTATAATAATGATATTTATTTTTATAGCGGAAGCTTTACATCTTGCTAATTTACTTTGTCAGCATGGTTATTTCTTCCCCGTTAATGACAATAAACCATTAACGATTAAAGATGACAGCACATTATACAGATTTCAAGTAAGATTTGTCGTAATTTTTATTAAATTTACGTATGAAATTTTTAAAATCGTATGTCTTAATAACATTTATTCATAACTTGCAATAAAACTTATTTGTTTTTCCTGTAGACTCCTTATTTTTGGCCTTCTCATCATCAACCTAATAATACAGATTATGGTAAATTTTATTATTTCGATTTATATGTAATTAATATTAAAAGCTAAAAATAATTTTTACATTAAATTTTCAAATATTTTTAATACTGTGTATTTAAAAATTAATTCACAAATATTAGATAATTATATAGATATTTATTAATACATTTATATTATTATATACGTACCTTTTTTTATTAGCTATTTACCTTGTCAAACAAACAAAGAAAAATAAGCAGAAACATAATTTAGAAGAATATGAACAGGTAAATTTTTAAAAATTATAAATAAACATTGATACATTATTTATTTATTTAATTAGTTCATACATTTATATTTTTTATACATGTATATGTTTTAAAACTGATCAACTCTTACTTTAGGAAGCATTAGCAAGATTAAAGAAACTATTGTGCCACAAATGGGAATTTATATGTCTTCAAGCAGAAGAACAGGCAAAGTATGTATAACTATTTTAAAATAACAATAACTAAATGCATACCTTTAGCATTATTATCTATACTGGGTTATTATTATTCGTCCTGGCCTATATCCCAGATTATTTGGGGTCAGCCCGGAATGTCAATTTACGCCACGTTGGTCTATCTCTAATTGTTTCTTCATCCACTCCACAGTCCAGCATATCTGTTTTTACACATTCAATCCATCTCTTCTTAGGTCTTCCTCTACCTCTATCTCCCTGTACTTTCATATTTAGTGCCTTTTATTATTATTATTATTATTATTACGATAAAGCACTAGTGTTTCTGCTATTTGTGTTTGTCACAAAGCTACGAAAATGGCAAACACAAATGTCCTTTTTTGAAATATTTGAAGATTTCTACATTCAACGATGAATGATTTTGTTGCAAACCCCGACTGAAACTTAATGATCCATAACTACAAGCGCCTATTTATTTTTCCTATATCGAAAAACTATTTCTATATCAAAAGCAATAAGTTTCTAAAAATAATGACAAATGAATCCTTGTAGGGTTCTTTCCATTGTAAATAATATAAAACACACTTCATTCGTTCTTCAATGTTGATAAATAATAAACATCATAAAACTGATTTCAAAAATGTATTTTTCTTGCATAATAATAATAATGACACAACGAAATGATTTAATCTACAATTTCATTTATCTAATTAATAGCAAATTCCTGATGCGAGACTAGATAAATTATTTTTAACATATATTTCCATTATAATGAATTATTTCAGTGTTGCAACATTACATTTCAAAATTCAAAATACGGAATTTACGTTATTACGAGTAAGATAATGTAATCGTGTATTAATTTACATTATTTTATATACAGTTTATCGTGTATTTAAAACTATGTATTTGATTTTTTTTAACAAAATAAATATTAAATTTTTTTTTAACCGTAAAGAAGTTGCCATGTTTTTTTTTTTTTTTAAATGTGAATTCTGGTACATTCATTGTGAGAAGTTATTTTATTTAAACACGAATGGATTATATTCTATCTTCACGCATAACTTCTTTAGTATTATTTCCATTTGTCCCTTCCATTGTCAACTCTTTTCCTGTTGATTTTGAATGGCATTAATGGTAATTCTTCTTCAAATTAGCATGTAATGAGGAAATTTACATATGCTATTTATGTATACACGACAAAATATTTATAATTTAACCAAAACTGATACACAATAAGCCCTCGATTTCACGGCCTAATTGGGGGAAGGAATGTCCACTATTGTCGAAAGTCCCTTAAATCGAATGCGTTTCAAAAACATATTAATTAATAATGAATTTACAAAGTACATTATTTATACTTATACATTTTAATGCATTAAAATGTGTAAGTATAAATAAAATACTACTATAATGCACTGTATATTTGAGTAATTTTTACTCATTGAGTCATTGACCTATATTTTATCGTGCTCTATTGGCAAATAGAAAAAGATTCTAAATTGTTCCTCTAGGACAAATTTTTGTTCGTTAAATCGAGAGTCTACTGTAATTTGATAAGCTAGTGTATATATATATATATATATATAAATGCCAATAAGTTCAACTTAATATAATGTAAACACGCCTTTTATTTCTCTAATCAATTTGGCACAAAGAAATTATTATTAGATTTAAACAATTATGTGAAGAAATCTACTTTCAAATACAAGTGTTATAGAAATTCAATTTTAATAATAATATTGCTACGTTGAACACACTTAAAATCAAAATTATCTTTGAAAATCGATACAAAGAAAAAACAGTAATTTATTAAATATTGTGTTAAAAACTTACACAAACTTCTTTGAAGATCAATATTTTATTTACTAAATTTTCCAAATGTTAAAAGTATTTTTCAAACGACTAAAATAATTACGATTCATTCGCATAAGAAAGAAAATTGAATGTTTTAATTTAGGACAGTAATTTGGATATTGTAAATGATCAATTGATAACAACAGTTTTCAGCATCTGAATCCAAATAAATATTCGTACTGAGAATTAGGAGAAACTTATTTGTTCATAGTTTTGTTTGATTTTTCGATTCTAATGCTTTAATCACGCGAAATGATTGTTACATTTCACAAATCCCCATGGTGCCGTCCTTATAACGTTTAATTTAGTTTTATTGTTTATTTAAACAAAATTACAAGTGACTAATTAAAGTAATATGCAAATTATAAGAATTACAATTATCTCGGAAACGGTTGCTTCTATCGAAACTAAAATATCTTCATAGCAATAGAGTTTGGCATACTTATAAGTATACTATAGTATATTATTACATAAACTATACTATTATTTTACAATTTAGATGCATCTGCATTAAAAAGAAAATGACTAAATGCTTAAAAATGATCATTTATCACGCTGAAAAAAGCAAAAATGTCAGACAAACTATCAAAGATTAATGTTGTATATATTTAATTAAATCGGTCTTAAGTATTTCAAATACAATTAAACCTTTTCTCCGAAGTTCTTTAGGGTTTCATACCCACGTAAAGTTAAACGCTTCGAAGTAATTTATGGAAATACAATACAGACGTCATCGTTGTCTCCTCCTTTATACATTGGACTATGTGATATTTCTAATAGTCTTTACAATTTTTTTCAAATAACTACAAACAATATATTCATCCGTTCCCATGAATTGTTTCTCATCATTCTATATCAACAGACATATGCATTATGTACCCGGTACTATTTAAAACTAATTACAACTCCTGTACAATATTTGTGGATGCTTTTATGATATTAAAAACACTTGATATTTATATTAATGTATTCATAAACTCATGCCTGAGATGCATCAGTTTACGAATACATTAATGTAAATATGGAGTGTAAGGAATAATTAAATAATTAGCAAGATACAGTTAAATTTATATTTGCTTCTTTCAATTTTATTTCTGTATCTATTCATAAAACATAGTTTACATTTCATTTATGTATTGCTTGACTTTTAACAAGTGACGATTTCATTTTTTAATATTATATAAATTTTTATACAAAATGTCAACATGAAATTTTAAAATGTTTTCGTTTTTATATCAGTTTATTGAAAGAAAGGAAGAAAACGGACAAAATTGTCTTAGAAAGTCAAGAGAGAGCGTATTGGCACGTTCACCAGCCTCCTGTATGTATCAGTATTGTTCTGTTTGTTCTATAAAATTTTAATTGTGATTTTTATGTTGAATATTATCATAATGATTTTCTGTAACTATTAAGAAACCATTGAACAGCTGGTAGTTGGTCGTGGTTTCGTGGCCAGCCTATTGGTAAATAGGAGCCAGTTTACTATAAAAGACATCTTCGGCAGATAGTCCACGTGTCGCGTTGTCGTATACCAATAAAATAAATAAAAAGTTTTTGAAAAATGCTTTTATATTTTGTCAGTTTCGGCGCCCGATTCAACATTAATTACAAAAATAATTCTTTGGGGTTCATTTTGGCGCACCCGATGTCGGTGTCCTTCTTCTTCCCTTTTAATTACGCCACTGTATTTTATGTTATACTATCGAAATTTAAAGAATTAATAATACACTTCGATGATTTTTTTCTAGTGAAAGAAAATCAGTAATGAATTCATCCAGTAATAAAGATTGTTCAACTGGAAAAAATTTGTAATCAGAGAAATACGGGTATTCTTTTAATTCAAAGTATTGAGGAAACATCTATACCAGGAATGGCGAACTTTTTGAGTTCGCGTGCCATATAGTAAGCATACTTAACATTAAAAATGTTTGTGCGTGCCGAAGTTTTAATTAAAATAAATGTAAAGAAGCTGATTGAAAAAGACAGTCTGATACGTTGTGCCACGAGTTCGCCGGCTCTAGTCTATACCTTTTGCTTATAGAATTTCGTTCGTGATTTAAATTTGTAAATTGTTACTACAACAGGAGAAAATTTTTTGAAAATGATCATTATATATAAGAAATTAATATATTTCAGCCTGGTTGTATTAATTGTTTGGAACAGAGTCCAATTTCGAATAAGAGAACTAAAAGGAAGAAAACAGTCAAAGATTTAAAGTTGGAGGTAATATATTTATTCATTTAAGGTTAAATCTTGATATTAAATTGCAATTATATATTCTTTTTTTTAGATAGAAATGTTGAATAATAATTTGACAAGATCTAGATTTAAAGTCTCTCAAGCTGTTGAAAGGTGGGACATAGTTATGATCAGATTTTCTTTAAATTTTCAAGGCAATTATTAAAACTTTTTAAATATTTTCTTAAATAAATTATAGATTAAATATAATTCTACATCGATTTCTATTTTTAGTTTGATTCATTGGTGGGAATCTTATTCCGAATTTGACCCCTTTCTAACTCCTGTTCCGCCAAGTAATCCCTGGGTAACGGATGACACAACGCTTTGGACAATCGATGGCAGGGTGTAAGTTCCTTTGTTTTATGCATTATAAAATATAACTTTTTTTACAAAACAAACAAAATTTTGTTATTCAAACTAATAAATACCAGAGTTGTGTTCCGTGCGTGTGAATTTGACTCTACTAACACACTATAGATGTAAGTAAATAATGGAATACTTCCATACTTCTTTTTTCAATACATAGCATGTAAAATGAATAAGTTAAGACGAACTGAAATTAAGAACAAAAAAAGGCTTCTTTGAAGAGGTATTAATTGGGCTGTAATTTGAAAAACTTGTAGAGTTAGATAAATGAAAGACGAAACTAGATATGGAAACCTTAGGGGCAGGAGGCCCCGGATTAACTATATGATGCAAACCGGAAGTTACTTTATTTCAATTCAAACGTTTCCCCTGAAAGAAGTTAGATAGATGACCGGCACGACTCGATTGCTAAATGTAAAGCATGATGTACAGGAACAAGACTATTAACAGTGAAGGTAAAGAGCATATTTAATTTAATTAACGCCTCGACCTCTCAAACAATCAATTTTGGTTCAATGTGAGTGAGCGCTATTAATGATATAGCAGACATACCATCTGAATTCAATTTCCTGCTAAACGCAAATCTGCATATCTTGTCATTTTGGTAATTGCGACGGTGATTCAAGTTTTGAGCTCAGCGAGATTTGTAAAATGAACTCCAATTTTTAAACTCCAAAAGAAAACATCGAGGAGTCAAATATGGGGACATGGCCAAGTTAGCGGCTGCTAAACCAATCTTACAACGTAGGAAATGCGAGGTCCCGAATTGGGGATATCCAAATGCCAGGATTTATCGTATGTGGGGTGAAGGAAAGTGAGGCAGATAGCTGCAGTGACAAATAAAATCCGTTTATTTATACTAAGTCTTACAATCTAGTACGTCTCGTCAACTGTAGGCGCTGGACTGTAGAGTCGATGGCCCCGACTCTACACTCGGATTTCCCGACACCATAGAAGCATCTCGACTGACCGCCAGGTCAGTCGAGATGCTTCTATGGTGTCGGGAAATCCGGTGATCAATAGTGAAAACCAGAAGTCCAAGGCAGGATGGTATCGTTAGGGATGAAGACAAGGCAGATAACTTCACAACAGGAGGCAGAGGAAAGTCCAGTCAGATGACTTTACAGTCGGAAACTGGGAAAAGTCTGCATAGTTAACCTCACAGGGAAAAAGTCTGCCTTTGTCCTTCAGATCCAACTTTTAAAAAGATTCTCTTCCCCTGATCTCTAACTTTCGATTGGTCGGTTTGCTGTATTTAGACAGATAACAGACCATTTCGGGCTACCAACGGTTTAATTCGACACTGTGATTCATTCGATCAAGGGAAATTAATCGCACCTTGAAATTCCTGCTCGTATTTAAGCGTTTCGAAATCTTAAGTCTAACACATGATAACCTTTTAGGGTTATTTAAAACTTATTTTTTCTTTCTCTCGACTAATTTTATTATTTCTAGATTTTATTTACGTTTTTCTTCCACTTTTTACCAGCGTTAGAATCAAACCGATTCCTGATTTGACACGTGTTAAAAATATAAAAATATTTTTAACACGTGAGCTCGAGTATCGCTCGGGGCTCAGAAATATTGTCATAGATCGTCGAAATTCGAGTATGGTGATCGCAAATATTTCAGCAGCAGACAATGCGGGTTTACGTGCGACACGATGTCAATTGCTTTTAATATTCGTCTAAATCGGGTTTAACTACGCTGTGCATGTAATTTTGAACAATGTATAAGATTACTCTTCTATTTTTTTTTTTTTGTTATTTTAAAATCTCGTATTTCAAACACGTGTAATTTGAGAATCCATTATACTTCATCGAATAGCTATAGTATACTTTATATCGAATAGCTTTTTTTTTTTTTTTACAAGATTTAAAATGAATGCCAAACAATTGCAGTATTCACTATTTTATAAAATTAGAAATTTGATTTCTCAACAGTACATTCAAATATGTTGTTTTTATATCTAGTTCCATAATGAAGAATTAGCCTATTATTACTATTGGTATTAAAATTAGTAAAAATTATAAAAAAACAAATCTTTTGTAATACAAATAAGTACAATATATTCTAAAACAGACTTTTAATTATTTTTTTTTTCATTTTTAATTTAAAATTTGTTGCTTTTGAAAATCTTCACAAACAAAACCAAATGTATTGTAAAACATATTTAAATACTGAACTAAAATATACTGCATTATTGAAATAAAGAAAAACTATAGTTCTTGAAACACTTTTTTCCAGTTGTACTGTAACTTTCATATCAGATTTATCCATTTATAAAACTACTGTATTTCGATTTTTTAAAATGTTTTTATTGAATAAACCATGAGAATTTTGCAAGATGCATTTTATAAAAGAATTAAAGGATAAAAATTCTTCCAACCTTTTCTATTGACGAACTTATTGCATTACTAAAATAAAATATTAAAATGTTATAAAATTTAAATAATTAATTTTCCCCCCACAACTATACTTCTGTTTAAAATACCATTCACCTCCCATACACACATTTTTCTTAAAATTAGCATGATGAAAAATCCAATAATTTATTGCTAGATTCAAGTAACCAGGGGCTTAGATTCTTCCACTATGATTAATTTCATGATGGAAGAAATTGAAAAGATTAATATAAAATAATAACCATCTTTAAGTGATATAATATAATAACTACCTAATTTATTTTTATGCAATAACAAGTGAAACAATGAATTTCAGAATGAGGATGTCTACTATAAACTAAAAAATTCCACTATAAGTTAGTAATAACCTGAAATCCTCAATCTGAAGAAAATACATATAGTCTGCACACATTTAGTATGAATCATCATTATCAGGGTGTTTACCAATGAGCAAAAATTAAATCTGAGTACATTGTTGTCAGTATATTTTAAGTATTTGTCAGAAAATTTGGAATACCATTGGAACCAATTCACAAATCCTCACAGTATAAAATTTATGCTTAAACTTTGTGAGTTAGCAACATATTACATGAAATAAATGATGGATTGCAATATTTTAATAAATAGTAGTAGTAAAATACCAATTTGTGACAATATAAGTGAATTTATAATATATAATATTAAAATACATATTTTAAATAAAAACTAAGAAGTATGTTGCTGGGAGTAATTCCTTGCAAAGTTACACTGGTTAAAGTTGTGAATCTAAGCCATTATTAACTTGTTATTTTTAAAATAAACATTACAAATAAGCCAGATTTCTCTAAGTACTATACATGTTTAATGTAACGAAATTCTCCAAAGTGCAATACACACTAGTAATATAAGGCTTGTCATAACTTCAGAAAACAAGCAGGAAGCACCTTACACAATTTTGCTAAACAGTAAGGGTTTTTCAATAATTTTCCAGCCAAGTTCATATTAGAAACATATTGTAATCTCTTCTCAACTGCAAGATTTCCTTCAGTCCTTTGTATGCATTTCCAACACCCAAGCCAATGAAAATGAAATGAACTTGCAAATGTAAATGGTTATTACTAATTTAACTTTCCCAGCTGTGTTATATATAACAGAAGGAAAGTATGGCCCAAGATTTTTACATTTTTGGACTCAGGACCTTTAAACATAATACAGAAAAAAAATTTCCCAACATTTTTTGCTTGTATGGATGTTAGTGAGGAGCACGATTTTGTTCACGCACTTTGAAGTACTACAGTCCTAAAAACTAGTCTATGTCATACTTCCAGATTTTTGTGAGATCTTGTTTGTGAAAGTTAAGAGTTGTTTTGAATTTGCATAAAATAATGTATTTGGACAATATGGTAGCTTATAATGTGTGTGCCAGAAACCCCTGACAGTTTTTAAATTTTAATTTGCAGGACATGAAAATAACATTTTGTAAATGGCCACTAAGATATAACAATGTTACACATTCCTTCTTCATAAAAAAATGTACACGTGCAAAACTATAAATATTTATCCTTTCCCTTCAAGTGTTATTTTATTTTAAAAACTGTCAGGTGTATCTGGGTCCTGTATAAAATGCTCCAATCTATTGAAAGTTTATAATATCAAAACTTTATTTTTATTAGAGTGGACCCTCCAACAGAGAAACGTGTCAAAAAATGGGCAATATCATTGGAAGAAATGCTCTCAGATCCAAGAGGAATGTATGAATTTGAACAATACTTACGTAAAGAGTACAGCTATGAAAATATAAAATTTTGGCAGTCTGTGCAAGATTTACGACATGGTTGTCAAACAGAAGTTAATGAAAAAGTGAAAGAAATATACGAGTAAAGATTTATTTATTTATTATTTAACAATATATTTTAGATAATAAAAAAGAAAATTATTCTTTACAGTGAATTTCTCTCTCCAAATGCACCATGTGAAGTCAATTTGGATAGTAAAACAATAGAAATTACTCAAGAAAGAATGAAGCAACCAAATCGTTATACTTTTGATTCTGCTCAAATGCATGTGTTTTCATTGATGAAAAATGATACCTATCCTAGATTCATTCGATCTGATCATTATCATAATCTTATTGTGAATGCAGTACAACCAAGTGCTAAGAAAAAGTAAGTAATTCAAAATAACATAAAACGAAGGTAGTTTTAAAATTTCTAAATATTTTAATGTAAATAAATTAGATTTTGCAACTTTGGCACATCAGTGAGAAAAAAATCTGCACCAACACCTAGCACAAGCACTAAGCACAGAGGTAGTAGTGGTCAGTTATCAGGAAGCATCATAGATTTAACCCCAGGTCTAATGGATAAAATGAAATGGCCCTTTTGCGGAAGGCACTCTCATAGCACAAGTGATTTGCACGAATTAGGAACTCCACACGATAGAACTGCATCTAGCACGTTAGTAAAAATATTTTATGATTCTATTTTTCTGTACCACATTCTATTAACTAAAAGGTGAGATAAAAAATGATATGACAATAAATTAAGATTTATTTATTTATCCAATTTTTACAGGCATCACTACAGCATTTGATAATCACCTCTATAAAAACCTCAAAGTATTAAAATGAATTATTTTAATTCTGCATTTTTTTTTTCCCTACAGTATGTCATCTCCATCTGGTTCTCATGAACACATGAATGAGGCAGCTCACAGCATGCTTCAAGTTCCTCGTTGGACACACAGAGGAAGCGACAGTACAGTACTGGAAGATCCAAACCTTGGATTATTCTTAGCAGTACCTAGTCAGATTAAGAGTTTAGTAGCACCTTGGGAAACAAAAACATGATCTCAATTTCCATTTAACAAATGCAGACAAGTTATGGATGAAGTATGAGATGTGATATGGACTATTTACTTATTTATTGTGCCAAGAATTCTGTAATGTATATTTTTGTTAAATTAATTTGTGAAAGTGTTTACTATAATTTTATTTGTTATTTTTCCTAATATATGCATAAGGCAAAGCACAAAAAAAAATTTATTTTTTGGCAAAAATCAAAAGATGTATCAGCTACTGAAAAGCAAACGAATAGATTGTTTACTAAGACTAATTACATGAGAGTCCTATTTTAAAACTGTGATTAGGCAAGTCTTCCTTCAAAATATACTTAATATTTAAGATTGCAAATATGACAATAGTCAACAGAAATAAATATAAAATTTAAATTGACATATTTTTATTAGAAACAAGATAAAATTTCTCTAATTGATATCAGCTCCATTATTAAATGTCATCAAGTTTCAAATTTTATAAATGTTAGTGATTAGTATAATAGAATTTTTGAAAGTAAGAAATGTACTTAATAGCATCAACATTTATTTTGTACTGTACATATGAACATTATATGCAGTCAAACAAGTTGCACTTTGATAATTTAAATTATAAAAACATTAGATATGATTGAAATGAAGTTAATTATATTATTATATACACAGATTACTGGTTTATTCAAATAGCACAGCTATTATTTCAAACTACATATATTTTCTTTGCAGTTAGTTCTTTATTAAAAATGGACATTAATTGGATATGTGCAATAAAGTATTTAAATATCTATTTGAGGGCAGTTATTACTTCAGACTAAGACAAAATGTCATTATTATTTGAATAATACCAGTATGCTGTGAACTTATTGTTAATGATTGATTTTGATAGACATATATAAGAATAAAATTAGAATTATAAACACAAGATTGAATTCAATTATTTTGACTGCACATAATATATTATGATACATTCACACAATGTAGTTTGTTGATGTGTTAAAATTTCAAAAAATTAAGATTGTAATCGAAACATTGATTCAGATTCTTTTGTATACAACAGCAATTGGTAGTGTGTTGACCAATATGACAATCTTCTAATGATTGGAATAAATACATATTTTAGATATTAACATTTCCAATATTCAATATATTAAAGAATAAAACTTAAAAAAAACTATTTTCTTTTCAGAAAACTTTTAAAAAACACTAGTTAAATTCTTAATATCAGTGATAATAGTATTCAATACAATTACCACTCATTCCTTTGAGGAATATATAATTTATAAAATGAAACATTTTAACAGTAACTGAAATTAATTAAGAAAATATTTCATATGACAATATTGAAATATTCATCTGTCTAATATAAGACAAAAAAAAATTTAAAAAATGTATAATTTTTATTATAAATTGCTATTCTGAAACAATGAGTGCTTTTAAAAATGATTGTTAAAAATTTTATAATAGCTAAAACTCTTTCTGATAAGGCTATTTATAAATCCATATAGATTTTCAGATCTGTTTTGTCTTATTCTGTAATATATATGAGAATATAAATTACTGCATACTAATTTATTTCAAAATAACAAGATTCATCTAATTACAACTGCATATATTAAAATGAAATTTATTTGAATTAAGCAAATTTATGGTGCAAAGTTTTTTTTTTGGTCTATTCCAAAAACTATGCTTGGCTACAGGAAAAAATTATATTTACTTTAAGTGATTTTATTATAAAATAATTTTTTTTGTTCATTCAATCAAACAAAACTGTCTCTTAATATTTATTCTATTCCTCCAAAGAAAAATGCTTTGTAAAGCAATAAATAAAAATATTTGAATTTAAAAAATACACAAATAGACTTCATTATCAATAATTTTACAACTGACTCCTAAAAATAAATTTCAGAAAACTATTTTACTCAGTTCGGTTCTAAAAACATTTTATTACAAATAGTAATATTTGTATATATATATATTGTTTACATATCATATTATATCACAATGTAATAATTAAATAATTTACTTTGTTAATTTTAATACAGTAAAACAAAATTATATTATTCTTAAAATATAATTTTGCTATGTTTTGGAAATTTAAATTTATATAATACAAAATATTCACTGTTTGCCTTATTTTAAACATTATTTTGCTTAAATAATTTATTTATTCTGCCTCAAAGAATGAATACCTTGTTAGGAATGACTTTTTTAAGTTAAAATGAACACATAGCAAGATTAAAAAATTATAAGCTTTAGAAATATGTAAACAATAAAACTTAATTTACTTGTGTCATGAAGTGTGTTTAATAAATAGAAAATAAAATTTGACTTAAATAACACACATTTATAAGACCAATGATGATAAATTACAATTCCTGAAAATCTAAAACTGAATTGTTTCAATTAATATCTATATATTAGCTACAACTGAAATTTCCAAAAGACGTATTATTTTTAAGCCCAATATAAATTAGATAAAACTTTTCCATTTTCATTGCAATATCCGTCCAGAGCAGTTTTCAGATTTACACAATGATCAGTTGCTAAAAATAAAACACTATTTAAATTACATTAAATAATTAGAATTTTATTTTTTAAAAATTTGGCAATTTTCAATTTAATTTTTTAACAAATTTTGTCTTCAAGAAAAAGGTCATTTTGCAAACAAGTATTTATTCCAATCAGATTGATTAGAATTTATGTATTATACATTGTACATTATTTATGCACCTTGAATGAAAGTAATTTTAATTCTAAAAATTATTTTGTGAAATCTTTTTAAATCAAATCCCATTATTATAATAAAACAACAATTATGTTGCCAGTTAGAAATGTTATGAAAAACATTTCAATTATATCTGTAAAGTGTATGTAGATAATGATGCATGACAAATATTCTGTATTATTTTTCATTATAATGTAAAAATTTATGCCATGTATATTAGTGTAAAAAAAAAACAAAAAACAATCTGTGTGCATTTTATCCATATTGTTAATTTGTTCAATGAAGAGAAATAGCTTCATGTTGATTTAACAAATTTGTGATTTAAAATAGTTATGGTAATTTATTTTGAAATAATCGTTTTATTCAATAAAAATTCACTATGTTTTCATGAATGTAAAGCAAATTTTACTTGTAATCAATCTAACTGTGTTATAAAATATTGAATCTACAGAGAAAGTTTTTGCCTCTATTCATTTAACATATTTAATAGTGCTTAAGTTAACTCCAAAGTAATTTCATAATAATTTTCATTGTCAAATGATGTAAAATTTTCATAGTATTAAACAGAATTAAAAACAAAAATAATCTACAAGACGAGTTTTATTCAGAATTTAAATTATTGCACGCCAACAATTACTTGGACTTGATAAAACAAGAGCCAATTTTGTAATCAATAATTTCATTAAATGTGTAGAAATCAATGTTATTTGAAGACAAGAATGTTTAAGATCTGTAAAATTCGTTTATGACGAAAATGACAAAAACAAACCTATTACAAAAATAAAGTGAACATGCACAAAGTTAAAAATTGTATTCTACTCTTTTTATACAACATAAAATAGAACCATGGCAACTGTTGACTTTGTTTTGGAAGTTCAAAATTACCAATAATTCAAATTGGCGTTGTTTACTTCCAGCTGAACGACACATGCAGGCTGCTATGCTTTCCCACTGTAAATCCTCGACTAGAAAGGCACTCGGCAACCCATAAGTTCAGGCAAAGGGAGAAGAGGATTGAGAAGAATAGATCTTTTAATTAACTGTACGGCAAAATGTTCACACCGACACACCTGTGTACAATGTTGCACCAAAGTCACCGTTTTCTCAATGCCACTTGTAGTGTTGTACACAATGATTCTAATGAATTTCAAACAAAAATTTAAATCATAACCTTTTCAGAGTCCTCCTTTTATCTTTCATGATTTTAAGATTTTTTTTGTCTATGGAAGATTTATTTTTGTCTCCTGCATGTTTTTTTGCCATTGGGCCATCACCAACCTTCAGGGGATAATTTCCCGCATTTGATGAAGAGGGATCCATCTCTAGCCCTTCTTTATGAAATTTTGGAGGTTGAGCATGAATTTCAGTCATCATTTTTGCTCGTTTGCAGTAATCGTCATAGTGGTCAAGCAATAACTTTCCAGCTTCTTCATTTAGTGCAGATTCAGGATTTGGAACTATCAAAAGGCATTTGATGGTCTGAAAAAATATTTTTAATATCAATTATTTTGTAGAAATGGAATTATAAATGTAAATCACTATATTTTTTGCTTAATATAAATGTTTTTTAATTACAAAATAGAAAAATTTCATTAAAAATAATAACAGGATTCATTATTTTACAAGAAAAGTAAAAATAAGCAATACATCAAAGAATTATTGTTTAATTGATGCATTCCTAGTTCTTTAAAATCAGTTTAATTTGTAATATTAATTAATTAATTAATATAGTATTTACCAGTACCTATGTCAAGAACTATTTAAGAAAAAACAAAAGTCAAAGTTATATTTATTTCTTATAGCAGAATTTTGAATTAAAATAGAAAGTAATAAACATTACAAATATATATAAAGTTTAAAATATTAAAATTTCTGAATTATCAGGAAACACCTCATGGCTATTATGACTGAAAATGTATCAAGACCATATGATTATCATTAACTACAAGAATATATATAAAATTAAATCTCAATTCTTTATTAGAAATATTTGATAAATATAAGAAACATCCATATTACAAGTTACATATAAGTTAAACTGCAAATATATTATTGTTTGAACTGTGACTCAAAATATTGTCAATATTGTTAAATTAAGTGCAAGAAATACAGTAAATCTCCACTAACTTGGACTAATAGGGGTGAAGGTTGTCCAAGTTAACAATATTTTCTGTGATAAGGAAAATAAGATGGATATATGGTATAGTAATTTATTACTAAGTTCTACACAAAAGTTTTATTGAACTTTAAATGGTTACACTACTGAATTTATTATTTATTGAACAGGAAATAGCTTTTTATTAAAATTACCTCATTAATAATTATTATTAAATTATTAGGAAAACAATTTATTTATAGATAGGAATAAGTAATAATCACTTTTAAAAACAGACTAGGAAATCTTTTGTTTTTTAAAACAGTCTTACATAAAACTAGCCAGAATCCATTAAATATTTGTTATAATTAAAATATTAGTTTGATATCATGGTCATTACAACTTTGAATTGTATTCATACTAAATAAAATCTCCAAATATTTTTGTAAATGTTATTTGTCTTTCTTAATTCTACAAAATTCATTTGAAGGAAAAATTTTTTGAAATGATTTCCAAAATCTGAGAAAAAATTTATTTAAAATTCAAATATTTTTGGGCTGAAATTTGAAAAAATTGTAGACCTACGCCTATGCATTCCCACTGTTGTCCACCTGTCTGTCCTTCCTTAATCTCAAGGATGGAGTTTGATGAAAGTTGGAACCAGATATGGAAAGCTTAGGGGCAGGAGGTCCCAATTAACTATACACTGGAACCTTGCTTAATGAGTATTTCACATAACGAGCAATGAGAAGAGGGGAAGTCCCGGATTGTGTGCATGCTCCATCAGTCTTTTAGCACTTGTTCCGCTAGCATCTTAGTGTCACTTGTGATCACACATTTTTCCAAACTTGTGTTCAGACTTATTACATATAAACTAAATAAATAACCATAGTTCCTTACATAATAAACACACCAAACAATATGCCAAATTCTTGGGCTACGTAAAGGCTATAATTAAATATTAGAAATTAATTAATTTGACTAGAGGTAGGCAGTTATGCTTCCATCTCATATTAAATTTAATGACCAATTCCAAATTAAATTTTAGAAATGTCTAAATTAAAAAATTGTTTATTTATAATTATTAAATTTGAAATTTGAAAGTTTAAGAACCAGCTCAACAGTTTTGAGTGAATGCCTGAAGAAGAGCCCAGAAGGGGTGTCAAAAACATTTGCATTTTAAAAACGAATGTTGCTCCGGTTAATTGGTTACAAGTAAGAAGTTTTATATTCAACCCAGTGTGTTAGAAAGTTAAATAACATGTTTAGTGTTTTGACATCACATTTGATAGCGTCTTTCATTTACGCTACCTATTGCTACCTGAAACTGATCACGAGACTTTTTGTTCCAACGCAACATCACTCTTCATTCATCAGATCCAGGTTGCTATGTAACAGCTACCAATTTGCTCACTTACAACTGTTGAGTCTATTGAATGCAGCCACCATTGATGTAAAGTAGACAAAATGAATATTAAGTAAAAAGGTATCAATGGTAGGTGCTTATTTTTGTATATTCAGTTGGTATTTTCTTAAAAGTTGTGTTTTTTTAGATGTTCATGGCAACCAACTGAATCCTAAGTCTATCATTGTTTTATGCAATGCAGTTTGTTAGGTTTAATTCTGGGCTCAAAAAGTTCATTACACACAATCTATCCCTTGTTATTTTTTCCATAGCAGTCATGATTCAATTCTTTAGTGTTGGAGATCTTGGGACAAAAGTAATATTTAGACACTTTTTAATGCCTTTTATGTATCCCCATAAAAGGAAATCACACAGTGAAAAGCTCCTGAGACTGGGATCATAGAGGAAGATCAGCTATTCCAGCACATCGTAGCTATCAATGTGGACTTCTTAAGAAGTCACATTAATAGACAGGATGTGATGGAGATTCTTTTATAAAGAAGCCAGACTTTGTTATGAAAATACAGCAGTGCTCCATCTTGTTGGAAAGCAGAAATTCCTAAAACAATGGTGTGACATAAAAGTAACTCATGACTAGTTCATATTAACTTTTTCAAGCTCTGCTTGAAAGCTCAAACTCTGCACATTTTCGATCAACCAGAACTTTTTTCTTTACAAAAGGCATCCCTTATATTGAAACTGTCAATATTACTTGTAATTGCTGTTATCAGATATCAGATCAATGTTAAATTAGCTTTAAAACTCAGGTTGTACTACAGTTATAAATCGTGACTTGGCAAACCATAGTATACAAAACAGATTCTGCTGCGGCAGCAGAATTTTCATTCCTTGTGTTGTCCAGCAGTTAAATAAAAATACTTTTTTTTTTTTGTCAGATAAATGTCCAAACTTAAACAGTTTATATACCATTTGATGCAAATCAAACATTTTTAAGTTTACTGTTACCAAAACTATACATCTTCAAAATACTGATATTCTTTATGACTAGCCATGTATATTTTAAATGAACTATCATCATTTATTCGTGTGATAATTCATTATATGAAATTTTACATTTATTACAGAAATATTTTATTTTCTAAAAAAATGTTCTTTATATCTAAATAATCAAATTTTACACAACAAAGAAAATATCATTATTCTTACCAATAATATATGTTTCAGTCCCAGGTCAGGTTTCCAATCTTTCTTCAATGTATTCACACAGATCTCTCCGTTTCTAGCTACATTTGGATGAAAAATTTTAGTAACAAAGTAACCTTTTGGTGGACCAGATGGAAAATCTTTTCCCAAAACAAGTTTCACTCTAAACATTCCTCCAGCATAAGGTGTGCCAGCTAGTAAAGAAATAATAACTTATTATAAAATATAAATCAGTTATTCAAATGTCAACTCTTGAGCCTTTCATGACCCAAAAGGCAATTATGAAATGATTTAACTCAATCTTGTTTAAAAAAAGTTAGAATTTCTTTTTATAGTCAAAACCTTTTGTTTATAAATGCCATTTTCAATCGTTGAAACCTTTACATACTTATATATTTATAAAATTTTTCATAAAATAATTGTTATAAGATTAGAAGAAAAAAATTTAATAAAAGCTTCAAATGTAATTAATTAGAAGAGATCAAGAATTGCAGATTGGATGAATAAATTCTAAACTAAGTTTTAAATGAAGTTTCATAAATTTCACACAACTGACAACATATAAAATACTTCATTAAAACTTTCTTGCAGCCTTTCTCTTTTTGTTGAAAGGGTCCCTTCATAACTTTAGAAGTTTTATCATGCCAAATAATATTAACATACTAAATGAATAGCACTTTCAGCATACTATCTTGCACACCATGACAAAAGCACAAGTCTCAAAAATTATATTTAATAATTCATCATTTAAAATGTAGACTTTGACTGCATATTTGCTTTTATTGGCTTAATCAGATTTTGAGTTTTTGGCAATCCAAGTAATCTGTTAAAATGATATTCTAGAGAAGTGTTTTTCAACCTTCTTGAATACGTGACCCCTTTACAAGTTAAAAACTTCTGGAAACCCCCCAGGGCCATATTAAAACTATATCAGTCATTTTAAAAGCTACGTATTTAATTTTCTTTCTGTTGAGACCTAAATATCGATCGAAAAACCAATTGTGCTGTAAAATAAACAGGTACAGCCTTCTCACTGAAATTGTAGTTTTTTAATTGTACTGTAGGACCTACAAACACTTTCTTTTTCTTTTACCCACGACCCCCCGTGTAAGGCTTTGTGACCCCCCCTGGGGATCATGACCCACAGATTGAAAAAACACTGTTCTACAGTATGTAGTTTATCATCATCTTTTAGTCAAGTTAGTTACTTGTCAAGTTTACTTTGAATGTTCTTTGTCAAAATAAGTTCTGTTTTCATTTCAAGCATAGACCTTCCTCTTAGGCGTCGTAGGTTTATAATATTAATTATTTAAAAATGTCCAATACTTTTTAATTATCAAAAGCAATTACTACTTTCCTTCTCATTTACTAAAATATCAAACTATCTAAATAAAACTAAAAGCATCAGATTAAAATATGCATTTTATTAAAACTTATTTTAAAAAAACATTATATCAAATTTCAAATGAAAAAAATAATATGCAAAAATTTCTAATAGAAAAGTTTATTCTCTGAAAAAAACCAATATCATCAACAGGAATGAAATTTATTCAAACAGATATTTTAAAAATTAAGTTATAAGATAAAATTAATTTTTATAATTTTTACTTTATAGAGAAAAATAATTAGAAAGTCTTACCTGGACCTTCCAATAATGCTTGTATATCAGTTATGTCATCTTCATTAAGAAGAATTTTAATTCCTTCAGGTGGATTTGAGGCTAATTCGGTAAGCTCCTTTGAAACTTGGCGAATGACTTGAGGTGAAAGGTTTTCAACATTGGAATTCTATAATTATATTTTAATATTTAATATAAATGAACAAGATAAAACTATAGCAAAATAAAACCTAATATTGAATTTTTAGATAAATTGCACCAATTATTGGGGTGCAATTTATCTAAAAATTCAATATTAGGTTTTATTTTGTAATTTATAAAAAACTTAATTAAAAGGACATATTTTGTTACAGTTACTTGCTCCAAAATAGCATCATCTCTTATCATGTAGTACAGAGGTGGTGGAACCTATGGTACGCATGCCCAAAGTGGCACGTCAAAGAAATCATCCGGCATGTAACGTATTATACGATATCGGTTTATTATCTTTTTCAATCAGGTTCTTTACATTTATTCTAATTACAGCATATTATTTTATTTATTTAAATATAGTTTTTTAAAACTCTTTTTGCCCTGTGGGTACTAAGAGGGCTTTTTTATTTAGCAAGTCCACAATAGGACAGCCGGGTGGGAAGAATAGATCACCACCTGAAAATTTTCTGGGGTTTCGACCTCGGGTCCACAAGAGCGATAATATAATATAATATAATATAGTTAATAGAAGTCTANTTAAAACTCTTTTTGCCCTGTGGGCACTAAGAGGGCTTTTTTATTTAGCTAACTCCAAATGGAACAGTTGGATCACCACCTGAAAATTTTCTGGGGTTTTGATCTCGGGTCCACAAGAGCGATAAGCTACCACTTTGACTGCTCGGCCATTCCGCCAAATTTTAATATAGTTACTAGAAGTCTAAAACTTCTGCACGCATAATCATTTTTAAAGAAAAGTATGCTTAATATGCTTACTATGTGGCACACAGACTCAAAAAGGTTTGCCATCCCTGATGTAGTAGAAGAAATGGATACTTATTCAGACATTTAATTAAAGATACATCATTTAACCATATACCATACATTAAATAAAATGTCATGACATTTATGTCTTTCACCTGTCCACAGTTGTGTAAAGTAAGGGATGGTGTTTATTTTTCTTGGGTTTCTACTGAAAAATTTTTTATATGGATTCTATTTTAGGTAAAAATAATAAAATTCATTGCCAGTGTTATTTACATTTAATACATAAAAATATAAATATAAATACGACTTTGTAAAAAAGTTGTATTTATATTTATATTTTTATGTATTAAATGTATTCTATTTTGCTGGGTTCAATGGTAGATTTTGCTTTGTAACCAAAACATACAATAATATAGTTAGTAAAATACAATATTTATAATTAAAGTCTAGCTAAACAGAATTCCTACTTTTTAAAAACAAAAAATTTTGATACAATACTAACGGTACATATTAAATTTCAACATAGTCATCACAGTCATATTCATCTGTGTTGATTACAGTTTGATTTTCTTCCAATAGATTATCATCTTCCTCTTTATCATCAAGCCTGATATCACAGCATCTTGGCTTTCTGATTCTGGCAACTGCCATTCTTTTTCCATGCAAACAAACAATGATCATTTTCACTGTGCTAAGGACATTTAAAACCCCACAATATGAAAACAAGTCTTTCATTTGCTGTTCAAGAATTTCCATCCAGGCATTGAATCCATTTCAAAATTTTTTCTAGAGAAGTATGCATTCAACCACATGCCATATACTAATCTCTGGCCATCCAATCATTGTACTTATTATATCATGCCTGGAAACTTATTCTAGAAGATACATGTGATACCTGTTGGCTGAATGAATTCTGTACATTTCATGAAATAACTGCAGGATCTAGACAAATTGCTATCACAAATTCTGGAAACATTTTTTCTAGGTCAGGCATTGGTTGATTTTGCCTCAAAACAACCTACGACTTCATCTTCCATCAGTCTTAGCAGTTACCATCAGTATGTGGCAATATCATAATAAATTATGATATTGTTTGAATTGATAGCTAAATCCTCAATTTGTCTTGAATTCTCTAGTCAATTCAGGATTTGCCATAGTGATTACAATACATTTTTGCCTCTCTGCTCATCATTTTTAGTTGTCATCTGAAGCTTATTTCATAAGCCCTAAACAAAACTCTGTAAATGGGATTCCAGTTCTTCAATGAAGATCTTACAGGCTCTTCCTTCCAATCAAACTATTGTTTTAGGATTTATTTCTGTTTCATTGGCTTGCTTCTCCACTCTAATTTCTTTCTTTTTTTGCCAATATGCAAGCTTTCAGCAGCTGTCCAATTTGATCCTAATGCCTTCTCTACTGCAACTAACTTATCTTTAAGGATTAATTTATTCTTTTCTTATCTTTATGAGACCCATTACTTTAAAGTTTCTTCATCTATTACACAGATTGGATTAAAAAGTTTATACAATCTGATGTAATGGCACACAAAAACACTTGCTAATTTGTTCACATAAATGACAATTTTTTAAATGTATTGAGTCATTTTTATTTGGTGGTCATTTGAACTCAACCCCATTGGCTGTTAGCTTTTTATGAAGAACTTACTACACAAAACCTTTGAAATCTGTTTCTATTTCATGTAATGAATGAAGAATGTTAGAATAAAGCAATGATCAGTTCTTAGGATTCAATTCAATGAAAATATAGATTCTCATTCAATCGAATCTGAAGAAAACACCACCACCCAAAACCAGCAAATAAACTGAAAATGTTATTCTAACAATCATCATCAGGTATCATGTTTTAGTATTTATTTGCTAGCTTTTGGGTGTTGTGATATTCTTTGTATTTAGTACAACCAGTTTTTTCTGTGGCAAATGAATTGAATCCTATTGACTTTTCATTTGGAAAAAATAAAATAAACAGTAATATGCTACTGAACATAATTTGCAGCTTTGAATGCATACAGACAGGGAAAATGTTTCTACATTCAAGTTGTGTAATACTTGATAACATTTATTTGATAGTTAAACATATACTTTTTACATACCAAATAAATGTTATTACTAAGTATTACACGACTTGCATGTAGAAACATTCTCCTTGTGAATTGTCACTGCTCCACATGGACTCCCCTCATCCTAAGCCATGTCATCAATTGAAAGTGAACACACAAGAAAAGTCTACATTTTGATTAAAATGGTATTTATTCATCTTGTAGGAATAGGACTGTGGCAATTATTTGGTAATATACAGCATATTATGAAGAAAACAATGTAAATTTTATCAACTCATTTTATGTATCATTCTAAGATCAATGCTTACAAAACTGTTTTGACAAATAAATGATTATTTGATTTGCTGTCATTTGGACATAATCATACTTTAGAACATTTTCAGGTATTTGCTTATTTGAGAAAGTCTAAATGCTTTTTGTAAAGCTTAAATATCTGCACATTAGAGGTACTAGTATAATACATATATAAACATCTCTAAGCACAATTTTTAAAATATAACCATCATCTTTTTTTGGAACCTTTGTATTCAAATTTTAAGAAATGTAGTAGAATTGATATGCATCTTTTCTAAAATAGTTTATTCTTTTGTATCTAAGTAGAACAGAAGATTTATGTTCAAATTTTAAATAAATCAAATATCAGTCTTTTCTAAGTTGGATACTGGCTATAATAAATTTTGAAATTTGTATGAGTTGCATCTCAAAAATTTTAATCAGAATTAATTTTAAAAACTTAATTCTAATTAATAAGAAAATGCCACTTATCTCTAGAAAAATTTCAAAATAATATCTAGCCTTTAGTCTAGAATCATACAATGGGTCTATTAAGTTGAGATAAGTAAACTTTTTGCCCCTACTAATTCAATTCAATAGTCTGAAAAAAAAAAAATGGAAATATTTATTTGATTTACTATCAATTTCAAGTTTTTGAATCATACAGTGATAAAAACTTTAGAAGTAAAATTTGAGTCATCATTTCATTAATGCCACTTTTTTTTCTTTCTCCTCTTATGGTTTCATCTAAATGTTCTTTTACATATGACTATCTTTTCTGAATAATATTTGACATGTTTTTGTTTCATGTCACATTACAATACATAATACAGAAAACATCTTATTTAAAATTCAAATTCTGCTATTTAAAAATATATTCTGATTGGATTGTAATAACAATTTCAAAATTGCCTTTCCAATATCAAAAATATAGGAAAGTTATTCGAATTTGAACAGTAATGTTGACAGAAAATGTTACACTATCATCATCATAGATAATATTACAGGATTTATATAACTGAATACAGAAAAACAGATTCAGTTTCTATTTTTTTTTTTAAATGAACTTGTGATCTAAGACTGAATTAAAATGCTATCAGTCAAATCATATTAAATTGACTGCAATAGTCATTCTATCATATGAATGCAAAACTGAACATTTTTGATCAAGCATCCAAAGATATTTTCTCAAATTCTAAATTAAATTGGAGGCTTGCAAGGCCCATCACACTATGAAAATAGTGCATAAAAGCTCCAATTCTAAAATATCTAAATTGTATGTTTATATGTATCCTTTGATAACAATAGCAAGGTTGTGGCCAAAGTTTTCAATGCAAAAACATGAACATCAGACGTTGAGCACCACCTTCTTGTAAGCCTAGAAGTTTGACAATGGCATTTGGAATGTCAGTGGAAACATGCTCGATGTTTCAAATGTAAATGTCAAACTTCTAGGCTTACAGGAAGACGGTGCTCAGCTCAATGTCCAACATTCACGTTTTTGCATTGAAAACTTTGGCTGCAGCCTCACTAATACAATAGAGCATTGATTACCTGAAACAATTCGGGACTGGGGTTGTTCGGATAACTGATCATTTATGAAAAATATATTAAACACACAAAAAACTATATTGTATATATTTTGTATCGCACATCTTATAAATACATATCTTACATAAAGTAGTGCATTAAAGTAGGACTTCAGTTTAGGTTGGCAGGGAGGGGGAGAATGCCGCAGTGCCAAGGCACTAGTGGAAATTTGAATTTGCAGACTGGAACACTTTCGGTTAACTGATGCTCTACTGTATATGATTATGATAAACAATTATTTAACATGATCAAGATTAATTTAGGTTTTGGGACATTCTAATTTTGATCATGTTAAATAATTGCTTATCATAATCACACACACACACTGTTTTCAGAGTCTACATACAAACATACAATTTAAATATTTAGACTCTGAATTCAGAAAGTCAGATATACAGCACAGCATCAATTATCCGACTGTTCTAGTTGGCAAATTTCAAATGTCCGCTAGTGATGTGGCACTACAATATTTGGCTATGTCTTGGCTACTTTAATATTATTTTTGTTAAATTTTTGAATGTTTTAGCTGGCAACATTGGCTCGACCATAGAAGGGAGGCCAATATTTAATTTTCTAATTATAGAAGGGAGGCCAGTAATTTTCTAATTATGAGTGGTTGTTTGTTTTGTGAGCAATAAAATAATTTAAAAATAATTTTTAACGATACAATAGCAACGATTATTATTTTTTAAAAAAATTTGTTAGGCTTAACATCAATGAAAATTCAACGTGAGGTTGGTTAATAGCGATATACTAATATACTAATTACATGGGATATACTAATATACTATACTAATAATGTATTTTTTCATTCTTTTCGGTTATTCGACCAACCTGAGTCACCAATTGAGTCGGATAATCAATGCTCTACTGTATATACAAAACATATATGTAACAAAATAATTAATCATGTAAAAAGTGTTTTTAATACTGCAGTTTAATATTTTTGAGTTAATCTATGTTAATTAACAATGTTTTAACAAGTGTATGAAATCTCCAGAACAAACTTCATTTCTATCAAATAAGTTAAAACTTGGTTATAAAAACAGTTTTGCTTATTGTAATTGGAATTTATTTATCTAAAGTTAATGACAACTAATTATTTAACTAAATTTTCATTCTACCAACCCCAGCATGTGGCATATAATATGCAATCATTAACAGTCTTAAAGCAATTAATATTTAAAGAATGGCTATTGTCTTAAATTTGCATTATAATAGCCTAAATTATTAGCATTTGTAACTTGAAGATTTATAAGCTATATAATTGAAATTATAATCTTTAAATTGTATTAGCATGTCCTTTCAATGTTAAAACTAATAAAACCAAATTTTCACTAATTATAGTCTTATTTACTTACTCCATTTAATGTTATCAGTATAGACTAGTCCCAAAGCAATTACAATAAATCACTATTAATGTCAATAAAAATGAGTAACTAGCTGATTACATTTGCTACTTAACTATTTTTATTTACAGATGATATGGATTCCATACTAATTTTCTAAAAGAGCTTGCTTTGGCTATAAATATATATTGATTGATTTCATGAGCATTATTTACAACAAATAGATCATCTCAAATATTAATACCATTCATGCAACTCATAGCTTTTTGTTCCTGGGTTATAAATGTATGTTTTCTTTAAAAAGATCTAATATCATTGGAGTTTCTTATTCTCATAGCAAAGAAATTAACTTCATTATGAGAATAGATCAGATATCATCTATATAACTTAAAAACAACAACACATTCAATTGTAGTACAAACTTATCTTTTAGAGTTAAGTCTTGTCCTAGCAATGTAATTAGTAATATAATAACTTAAAAAACAGAATTTTTAACCATTATACTTTTATAAGAAAAAACCCAATGGCTACATGAATATATATTCAAACTATTTTTGAACATAATTCATTCCTAAAAGTTGTTCTAAACCTAAAACAAATTTTCCCATAACAAACAATATATAATGGATTAATTTATGCCTGACCCCCCAAAATAAAGTTTTTTTTTGGCCTTTTTATCCTCATCCTCATGGGCATCCTCAGCATACCTGTATTTCATGCTAAAAATGCAATGTAATAATAGATACAATAAATTTTTGTTATTTAATTTGACTTAACCCCTTTAGTTCTTTGCCCGAGTTAACTCGGGCATGTTACATAACGTCACATAAAACTCGGTCCTTTCGGCCCCCCAAAAATTTTTGTTTTTTTTTTTGAATTTTTGGAATGTTTTTTAAGTCTCCAAATTTTTTCAAAAATTTTTATCGCGATTTTAATTAGCCTTTGATAAGGCTCGATTAAGGCTTAATTGTTTTTTAATGGGATTTTTTTATCAAAATTAATTAATCGTTCTAAAGTTGTAGTGCACGGATTTTCCTTTGGTAAAGGTATTTAAAGCTGCTTTCTGATGTCAAAAACCACTTCCAATAGTTTTTTAATTTTTTAATTAATAGATTTTATTATATACACATTTAATTAAATCGGGGGGAGGGGGAAATCGCAATTAAAATTTGATAATTAAAATTTATTCAAAAAATTATTGTCCTTTATGGATGAAGGTACAATACATGTCTCCCATACAGAACCATCAAATATCTCAGAAATTAAATGATGCTTTAAAGAGAGCCACAATGCGACTCTTTTTGAGTTACACGTGGCTCTTGATGAAAGTGTTCATTTCTGCTTTTTATTATTATTTTTACAATTTTATGAAAATATGTTTATTAAAAAAAATTCAATATTTGTTTTATATATTTATATTATATAATAAAATCACGGTACAGAATAAAAAAGTACAGAACTGCTGCTCCCATGCATCTTGCAAAACCTATATTTCGGCTCCCACTGAACTTTTGCTTGCCCACCCCTGCTTTAATACTTACTAAGACACTATTTTGTGGATATATTTGCACAAAAAAAACCTAACATCAATTCACTCAAAACTTTAATTTTGTAACACAACTTCAGTTATTACAGATGACACTTTATTCAAAACCCTTACACAACCAAAAATCTTGCTCTCCATATTTGTTCACTAAACTTTATATTAATTAATCTAGGTGGGTATCCATGTTGGATAGCCAGTTGTTTTATGTACTGCAATTCATGAGATCTCTCCCTGAAAGTAAAAGTGTGTGTAAACACCCTTTTTTACTAAGACTCTAAAAGTCACTATTTTATATTGGAAGGGATCATAAGAGGAGGATGGGATAAAAATTGGATTGTACATGGGTTTGCAGTACATCAATATGTATACAGGATGGTAGAATTTACACATGTTGATAGCCAGGAAATATGCAACGGATGTAGGATGCTGTTTCATGTATAAATGGAGACCAAAAACATTGTTGTTGAAAGAATCCAGAAAAACATCAATGTTTGTTTTACAATGCCAAACAATTAATAGGTCATCAATATATCTGAAATATAGAGCAATGTAAGGCTCATAGGATGGAATTGATTTTTCAGTTGCCTGACACTTCACAAAGTGTTCCCAAAAGGGGGCTTCCCATAACTACACCTCTGTATTGCAGGTAAGCCACCCCCTCAAACTGGAAGGAAGAGTGGCAAGCTAAGTCAGTCAACTGTAATATATTATTAGCATGGAAGTTGCCATCCTTGTCTTCCAATGCAGAGGTAAGGATGATAATTCTGTAAGTTCAATTCATATAGAAAGGTAACATTCATTATATTTCAGAGCGAAAAGATGGTTACAGAAACATTTAGAACTCTAGAATGATCAAAATGGATGATATTCCAAAAACATTTACAACATTTGATGATGTTCTGCTCATGTCATTCTAAAAACAGACAAATTCTTGGAAGTCAAATACAAGGTCCCCTCTCTCTCTTTTTAAAACTTTGACATTAGTGTCAATGTATTCCCCTCCAGTTGCCTAGAGAGCAAACAATACACAAATCCGTAATGAAGGAATAAAAGATATTTGATGATCTTGCCAACCTAAAAAACAATTGTAAATTTAATCTTTTAAGGGGTTTGATCTGACATCCTTTATGCATTCTTATGACATGCTTTCCAAGGTTGTTCTGTTGACTTGTTGCATTTCCTGAGTCATCATGTAGTTTGGACAATGCTTCTAGACTAAATTCAAGAGAATATAGTTGCTGAAGGGGTCTATTTCACTATTTGCAACATGTAATATGGCTCCTCTTTCAACTTTGTCCTTTCCAAGAAACAACTAAAACACACATGCCAAACATCACTACAGTCTTCTCACATTGTCACAGTCCAGTAACTTTTTTTTTTTGCAGAAAAATTTTAAGAAGGCTGAATTTTTGTATATTGCTTTATTTAGTATGACTAAGATGTCAAAAGTCTCCAGCATTCTGCTGTATGCTTAATGTTTTACAGTGCTAAAAAGGTGCTTACAGGGTGGTTTAAAATTGGTTTTTCATTAATATCTCTGTTGCTATTGATTTTACAGCAACAAAGGTTATATATAAACTTGAAGATGAGAAAATTCTCTACAAAAATGTCCTTATTAATTTTTTGATACAAGCAATAGTTTCTATCAAATTTAAAATTGAAACTATAAATCAAACATAAAATTCTTATGCAGAAACAACCTTTTTTCATCTAAAATTACTGGACTAACAATTCACAAGCATATCATCATCTGGATTTATTTTTTATTTTATTTTTATACATTAAATCTGATGATGTCTCAAACAATATGCCACCTCACTACATAATATTACTTAGAATAAATCTTTTTTTTACAGATAGCTTTAAATTTGGAGAAATCAAGAAATAATAGATCTTCAATTTTAGTAACAGTTTTTTGATGATGACAGAAAAATGATCTAATCATTACTAGTGATGTGCTGGATATCCGTATCCGTGGATATCTGACGGAAAAAAAAAATCCGTATCCGTTACTTTTTAGCAAATCTTTAACGGATCTTTTATCTTAATGAATTTCATTACTTATATGAAATTTTAAAGATAGGTAACAATAGCACATTCGTCATTTACTATCGTAAAACATTTCCATATTACACTACAAAATTTTTTTGTCGACATTGTTTTTATTTTAATTTAACTCAACACTCCAAAAATACAAACGTAATCTATGCTATCCCGTGTCACACTAGCCACAAACCAGTGTTTCCCAACGTGGGGCCCACGCCCCACAGGGGGCAATTGGATTGCTAAGGAGGGCAATTCGAAAATGGACTTGTCCAGAGTTTAAGTTAACCGTATAGCCGCTGTATATGTTAGGGAGACATAAGAATTTTAGAAAGGCTTAGGTGGGGCATAGCACAAAAAAGGTTGGGAAACACTGCACTAAACTATTGTGGCGGTACGCTATATTTTTGTAAATATTAATTTTAGTTTAGTTTTGTTTCTTCTTTCTACCCTTTGTTCTATTGTTCTATTTTCTTCTAGAACTTTCTTATCTATTCCCTGTCCGTTGGGTGGGATTAGCAATTCCTAGAAATTTGAGGAGCAAAGGTGTAAACAGGAGCCGGAGAAAAAAGAGAAGTGACGTAGCAGGTCATTCGTAAACCGGACGGCAGAGTGTACAGATGAGGTGAGAATACTGGGAGTCGTATTTTCAATGACCGGATAGTTCAGAAATAAGTTCAGAAAAAAGATCCTGTTTTAAGGTTGTATTGACAACTGTGGAAGGAAAAATCCTAATTATTGAAGAAGAGAACTGGCCAGTTATAGGAGAAGGACGCGTGCTATCCCACCCAACAGTACGCATAAAGAAACAAGCCGAAAAAAGGGACAAAACCCCAGATATCCCTATTTCTATCTTATCTACCATTTTTTCTGTCTTCTTAATTCTATCCCTTTTTCTGTTATTAGTGTTAAGTTAGTGTTTAAGGTTAGTTTTAAGGTTCCGGGTTATATTGTTGCGATCGGGATCTGTATTGTACACGTGCTTTGGATATAGCGAACTATTATTATCACTGTAATTTCGCATGCTACTATTTGTACCGTGAAGTTGGAATCCCCCAAAATAGAATCTGTATAAAGACACGAAATAGCTTAATTGGAAAATTATATCAACTTTTGTTATTTTATCCTGTCTGCCTTTGTGGTGAACTCTAATTTAGCACACTTTTACACTATAAACAAAAACACACGCAGTGCAAGTCAAAACACGTCGCGTTATTAACGCAAAGCTTCAACTATCGGTCCAAGGTCACATACACCGGCGCTGACTGAGTACGAAAGTTGAGATCCGTATCTGTATCCGTGGATCTAGACACTAATGATCCGTATCCGCGGATATACATTTTTAACGATCCGGCACATCACTAATCATTATATTAAGGTGACAATATGGCATATAAACACAAAATGACTATTGTATTTGGTATTAACACTGGAACTATCATATGGGTTCTGACCCATACAACTAATTGAATGTTTCATTATCTTTTGAGTTCTCAAAGCTTTTTCTGTGAAATTTCCAATTTTACCAAAAATTAGATTATCTTACAATGGGATAACATTTTTGATAAACTAGTAATTTTTTTCCTATTAAATACAATAATTTATCATGAACTGCCAACTACAGGTCAAAATGACCTGTAGTTTTACTTATCAATATCTGAAAACATTTTACCGATATATTTTTTTTGAATAACAAAAATATTTTTACCATTATTTATTATGTATATATGTGATTCTAAGTGTATGCATATATAAAAAAATTACTGAAAAATTTTTAATGCTACAACAAGTACATCATATTTTGTCAGTACATATTACATGAAATGCTTCAATCTAAGTGATCTGTTGTTGTTGATGAACACATGTTCCGGTACAAATAACACTATGCTTTCATTCAATATATGCTAAATAAACCTGACAAATTGGACATCAAGATCTGGCTATCTGGATTGTGCCTGATGGGAAATAAAAATATTTTTTAAACGGTTTTCCTTTTCTTTGTAAAGATGTGTCATGTCCGGGTAAAATATCATTGGCACAGCATATTATCATGAAACTAGTCAACAATTATCATGAAACTAGTCAACTAATCAACAATTGTATTCAGATATCAACACTACATGTGACAATTTTTAAAATTTCTTTCATTTCTACATTATATACATTCTGTGAAAATCAGCATGCTGGGAACAGTATGACACAATTGGCATGAGCTTTCTAAAGTAAAAAAGTATCATGGATAAAGTCATACTGGACAATTATGAGAACAGTCATAATGGACAATGAAGATTACACAATGTTAACAATTTATAAATCAAAGAAGGATAAAAACCCAATTCTCATGAATTCACTTCACGAGAATTGTTCATGTTGAGATTTTCAAGAGAAGAACAAGACAAAAACAGGATACCAGAAACAATAATCTATGATAAATAAAAACAAAACTGGAGTCAATGCAGTTGATCAAATGGTACAATTTTATAGTATATTACACGAAGCTCTTCATGATGTAGGCTTGTAATAGTTTTATACCATCCTGGATTTAGTGGCTATCAGTGCACATATATTACACAAGATAACTCAAAAATGCATTCCTGGGTACAAATATCTTCAAAAGCTATCAGAATAACTGCATCAAAAGTATCTACAGGAGGAACAGCACATTCTAACCATTCCAAACTTTGCAAAGTCTGGAAATTCAAGTTTATTTACCAGGAGAGAGCAAAAGTAGAAATAGTATGGGGATCTACTGCCGAAGTAATGGCAATCACACAATGCAAAGTTGCAAAGTTCTTGTTTATGGAAAATGCACAGCAGAGATTCAGGTAATGTGTGTGATGTGCAGTAAAAAGTACTGACAGAATAAATAAATATTTGGTGATTTATGAATTTTGATATTTTTGAATATATGTTTTTTGCTATGTATAATAAAAATATGTCAAAATAAATACATTAGATTCTTTAGTTTGCAATTTTTCTATTACAGATCAAAATGACTTGTATCAGCAGTTTTTGATATAAACAAATTCCAGCACTCTTAGTATTAAGTGAAAGGATATGAATGTAACTATAGTGAGAAAGAACAGGCCATTAAAATATTTATAGGTACAAATGCGATGAAAATACTCAATACATTGGATTAAACTGGAAGTTCAAGAACTTGTGCAACATCAGGACTACATGTATTAATATTAGTAGCTGGCAGAAGAAAAATTTTGTTATGGGTAATGAAAATTTTGTTAAGTTCTATATTAAGTTTAACATTACTGAGGAGGCTGAAGCCCATATGGATAGTTTTAGTTGATGTTTTTTAAAATTACACCAGAGCATGCTGCATCAGATGGAAATCTTTTTAATTAAGTTTTCTGTAAGTAGGTGGAAAGCTGAGTATCAAAAATGATACTAAGGGTCACAAACATTATTCACAATTTCTAACTGGCCTGAAAATCATGATTTTTGTTTTGATTGAGTTTATTGTAAGATTTAATAATTTATTTAGTTCATCTATATTTTTTTAATATATATTGACAACAATTGGCTATTTTAAATTAATATCATCTGCATATGTATTTATAAAAGAATCTGAAATACTACACAGAGGCTTGTTGATATATGCAATGATGAATAAATTGCTAAAAATTGGTAAAATTGATAAAAATAAAAACCATATATATATATATGATATTTGATTGTGTGTGTATATATATATATATATATATGGTTTTTATTTTTATCAATTTACACCTCTAATAGTCATCCCACAAAGTTCTGTTTTTAGCAATTTATTCATCATTGCATATATCAACAAGCCTCTGTGTAGTATTTCAGATTCTTTTATAANTGTAAGTGGTTTATTTCTAACATTGCTTAATAATTACTTCTTACTTTTGTATCTATAAAATCAAGATACATATATATATATATATGTGTGTGTGTATTTATAAAAGAATCTGAAATACTACACAGAGGCTTGTTGATATATGCAATGATGAATAAATTGCTAAAAACTGGTAAAATTGATAAAAATAAAAACCATATATATATATATGATATTTGAGTGTGTGTGTGTATATATATATATATATATGGTTTTTATTTTTATCAATTTACACCTCTAATAGTCATCCCACAAAGTTCTGTTTTTAGCAATTTATTCATCATTGCATATATCAACAAGCCTCTGTGTAGTATTTCAGATTCTTTTATAAATACACACACACATATATATATATATATGTATCTTGATTTTATAGATACAAAAGTAAGAAGTAATTATTAAGCAATGTTAGAAATAAACCACTTACATCAAATTCAGTAGATAGATTTAGTTGTCCCTAACATTCTTCTTAATAAGCTAAGGCTTTAGAAATATCAATATAAACAATATATCTTGGAAGTTTTAGTTCATGATTTGTTATTATTACTTGTTGGATTTCTAACAGATTACTAATTGAAAAACTGTTAATACTGGAAAGAGAGAGGATATAATTGGAAGTAAATGGCTCTATACAAGCAAGTTTCAAACTTTTTAGCATTGCATGGAATCATTGAAATACAACAAAAAGAATTAGATTCTTTTTTTTAGGTAAAACAGAAATATTTAACAGACATTGACTACTTCATAAGTATGAATCCAGCTTTGAGTACAGAGGAAAACAGATGCAAAAATACAGAAGAGATAGACAGCAGATTTTTACAGAAGATAGGAATGCCTAGATTATAAGTACAGTAATACCCCGACTTACGCGAACCCGGAGTTACGCGATTTTCAAATCTCGTCGATTCGTCTTTTGTTTGAGCGCCACGCAACCCTTGATTGCTCACTCCCCCCACACTATTGTTCAGCTTACATGTTCAGATGTGTCATGCGGAATCCACATATAGCTACAATTTATTTTGTGTTATTTATTTCTGTGTTTGTTATATCTACAGAGACTCGAGAGACTCTACTATGTCATCCAAATGAAGTAGAACTAATTCTTCTGCATCAAACAAGAAAAGAAAAACTTTATCTTTGGAATGTAAAGTTAACATTGGGTATGTTCGTAAAGTCGAACGAGTTAAACGAGAATGAAGTCATCGTTATTCCTATTTCGTTAGACTTTTCAAACAATTCGTTACTAACGCGTTTAACTCGTTTGACATTATGAACATACCCATTATTAAAGACTTTGATACAAAAATGAAAATTTGTGAATTGGCAAAGAAGTTTGATCTACCGGAATTGTTGGTCAGAACAATTATAAAAGGCAAAGAAAAAATTCTGGAAGCTGTGAAAAATGCTCAACCTTTAAATTCAAGCATCATTCGTAAACATCACAGTATTATCGCTGAGATGGAAACAATGTTAAAATTATGGCGTAATAATCAAGTAAATGTGAAAAATTGTAAAATAATATAGGTCTAATTTGTTATACATATGTATTATCTAAGATTTTATTAAACATTTTATTCTAAATTATTGTTTTCTTTAGTCTCCGGCCCCAATTAAAAATTATTTGTATGTATTTATATGCGAAATTATACCCCGACTTAAGCAGTTACCGCTCGGTCCCACCTATCGCGTAAGTTCGGGGTATTACTGTACAATTATTTAGAGATTATGACATCATGAAGAACTGGATAGGAAAATATAGTATGGGGAGATATATAACCTAATTGATTTGTATTACTATAGTGGAGCTGCAGAGGTTTTTATTGAGCATCATGTACTATATTAAAAAAAAAAAAAAACAGGATTTAATTTGATTATAAATATTATATATTTCTTCATTAGCAATGTTATATGAAGTTTAAATGTAGATTTAGAGAATTTAGGAATAAAAACCCAAAAAGTTCTTGGATTGAAGACTAATTAAGAACAAATTTCTGGAAATAACTTTAATAGTAAATTTTACATTCATTGTAGTACTGTTTTAAGGTGACATAATGAAGGATTTCCATTTTCTTTCCATTTCTGCCATAAAGATCATACTTATATGATTGTGCATTTTTAAACGTCCTTGAATGCCATCTTTGACCATTTAGGTTTTATTTTTTTTATATATTTTAAAAACTGATTTATAGAATAAAAAAAGAATTTTGTATCCTATAAATCAAAAAGAATTTTTTGTTTTATATTAATTGAATAATCCAATAGAAAAGATCAGTTGAGAGAGATTTAGATAACAAAAGCCATTTAACTGCTGACCAGCTAGGAACAGAAATAGTATGGATATCATATGAAATCATGTATTTTGTTAATAATAATTTGTATTGCTTTAAATCTGACAGCAGGATAAGTGGTAATTTGGTATTGAAATGAGAGGACAAATCAAGAAAAGCATTTTGTCCAGTTGGAAAATCTATATGTTGATTACAGTTACAAAAGTAGAAGAAATTATTTAAAAAGAAATATTTATCTTACTTCTTCTCTATAGGTTTCTTACTAACTTCACTACATATTCTTTAAATCATTGTCTCTGGTTGTTTTTCAACAACTGTTTTAATGCATTCACTTCAGTAGATGTTGGGAATCAATGTTTTCTAAATCAATTTTTTTCTTGTTCTCATATATCTTTTGAAGAGAAATGTGATGAGTCAATGGCTGTAACTTGTTGGGATCATCTAAGACAGAGGTGGCGAACCTGTGGCATGTCGAAGAAATCATCTGGCACGTAACTAATTATATGATTTTGGTTTATCTTTTTCAATCAGATTCTTTACATTTACTCTAATTACAGCATATTATTTTATTTATTTAAATATACTTTTTTACAACTCTTTTTGCTCTATGGGCACTAAGAGGGCTTTTTTTTATTTAGCAAGTCCACAATGGGACAGCCAGGTGGTGAAAGAATGGATACCCACCTGAGAATTTTCTGGGGTTTTGATCTCGTATCTACAAGAGCGATAGCTATCACTTTGATCGCTCAACCATTCTGCTAAATTTAAATATAGTTACTCAAAGTCTAAAACTTCTGCACGCATAAACATTTTTAAAGAAAAGTATGCTAAATATGCTTACTATGTGGCATGCAGACTCAAAAAGATTCACCATCCCTGATCTAAGAGATATGTCAATGATGTTGCATTTAAGGCATAGAAGGGTACTCATCTCTTCTAATGTCGTACATTATTCCCAAGCTGTTTCTTGGCAGTGGTTTCACACATATCACCAATTTTTTCCCACCAATCTCTACAAAGTTACTGCAGGTGGACTACAGTGCTGTTTTTATCTTTAGAAGAGATTTTTCTGCTAGTATTTTATTGCAGTCAAGACACTAAAGAGCTCAAGATACTATCACAAAATTAGTACCATTATCTAAATACATGACAGAACACCTTCGTTTTCATGCAAAAAAAAAAAAAAAAATTGCCTCAAAGCATGCTTGAAGTCCTCCATTGAAAGTGGCATGACAAATTCCAAATGTATTGCACAATAAACTGAACAATTAAACAATACTGTCCAAGCTCTACAATTTCACTGCAACAGGTCTGCACCTGTTATTTAAAATGTGTCATAAAAAATAATTGTGGCTATTGTATCGTCCGAAATTATTTTTTATTTTGCACAAACAATATACAGTTTAACCCGATTATAATGTCATTGAATGTAACAACCCTAATATAATGTCAAATTTTTATCGGTTCTACGATTTTACTATACTAGATAATGTTAAAAAAACAGACTTGTAACGACATAAAACAGTTTTAATATCATATTTGAAGCACTCCCAAATTTACAAAATTAGATTACAAATTTTATTTAACACTAGCTGCAAGGACCCGCTTCGCTGGGTTTTTATTTGTGGGCAAAAAGTAATGGTAGTGAAGATTAAGATAATTACATTATAGCCAATCTTACCCGTTTTCACAGAATGCAAGAATTAGATCCCCCATTTCCAGACTAATTAGAGACCTGGTCCCGATTCTATTTCTGAATGTCGCCTGTTCACCTCAAGTCAAACGAACTATTTTCAACGTTTCTGGAACATTTACAATCGTTCTATAATCAAACCAATATTCGAATTTTATGTTCGAATTTAATTCAAATGTTGTTCGAATTAAATTCAAACATAACATTCGAAATAGAAAACTACTTTCAACCACTTTCAGCCCCATATCTCCCACACCCTTATAGCTATCGAGACGCAACCACAATAGTGCACAAATGCAGACTCGGGGCTACTACCACATACAAACACCATTCACGTGCGATGTGTAGTTTTGGCGGAAAAGTGAAATATAGGGACATACACGTCCATTTATATATATAGAAGAAACTATGTGTTCAGTCCTAAGGTCAGAGTTTACTTCTTAGAATGACTGTGGGTGGTATTCTTCCCTACCTGACTTCGGTGGAGTGAGATGGCTGTTTTGCCTGTTTGTAGAAGAGGGTCACCAATTTGTATTTTATTTTGACTCGATTCTCAGTTCCCTGACTACCTACGAGTCTGGATTTTTTTTTATGCGCAAATGATTTGGGTACCTAATACTCTGTGCCAAATATCAACTCTTGACATGTACTCCATACCTCTATGCTGATAAGAACATTGGGCAGTATGATTTTATAAACAAAACACAGTCTTGTCAAAAACGAATAAAAATTTAATAGGCCTATTCAAACTTTAAAACCCTTAAATTGTAATGCAAAAACATGAGAATTTAACCATTTTCATGGCATAGCCTATTTCTTGCTGGTTCATAAATGTTACCTCCAGTGATGAAAATTCTTTCACTTTCAATGGAACATGCTGATATTTCATAGCTATTTTGCTCAAATTAGGAAAAAGTTCAAAGAGAAGTTCAAAAGAGAACTTCTCCACCACAAAGATGGGTCACTGTCTTTGTATAAAAGGTAAATGTAAATATTTTTCTAATTCTTGATTGAAACGTTTGTTTGTTTGTTTTTTCCTTTTTAAAAACATACTCTTATTCATTCATTCATTTACCAGAAGTTAATTCATCAAATAAATTAGAAAAACTTAGAGATTATCCTCCATCTTGATCATCTCCAGAAATAGAAGCTTCAGGATTTAATTCTTCTTGAGATTTTGAATTATCAACACCATCTAAGCTTTAAATTGTCCATCTTTTTATTTCTTTTACCATATCTTTTTTTTTTTTTGAAATTTCATTTTGAATCTTGGCTCTATTAAAGATGACAAGCATAAAGACTTGTTTTCTATATGTGCTGAAAATCTTTTTTTATTGAATTTTCTAGCCCTTCTATTGTAGTATTAATCCTGCAATCACAATGGATCAGGACCAGTTTTGGAAAAAGGTCAATGTCATCAATACACCATCATGTTGATTCTAGAGTATCTTATAATCAAGATGGGTTGATAATAATAAGTGCAGAGCCTAACAGTTAGGAGCTGAAAGTTGAAATTTGGTACACAGTTAGGGTACGTCATGAGAACATACACTAAGAAGGGATTTTTCAAAATTCCCCCACAAGGGAGAGGGACAGGATTAAGACTTACCATGAAGAACTCGGCTTCTACTGTACTATTTTAGATGCCTTTTTGCATTTATGTGAAAAATCAAACATATTTTTAGACCCTTCTAAAAATTCTTAATGATATTTAGTGTTCCATTGTATATAAAGTTGACATGAGGAGTGCATATGCATAAGTTTGCTTTGTTCAAACTCTGTCTTAATGTTTGATTTTATATTTATGAATGATTCTGGAAGATCCAGCTTATTTTTCAAATTTATTAAACCTGAAGAAGAACCCAGAGTTATGAAAATGTTTGTTATTTATCATTTAGGGGTACTATGCACCAATTAGTGGTTGCAGTGAGTCTTATTTATTGTTATTCTGGTGTGGTAAGCAGATATCTAAAAATTTTCTAATTAGTCTCGGAAGAGGGGGAACTAATTCTTGCACTCAGTGAAAATGGATAAGATCAACTATAATCTAATAATCTTAATCTTTGCTATTGTTACTTTTTATCTGAGCAACAATAGGCTCATCTGCTAGTACAGTGTTTCTTAACAGGGGGCCAAGGCCCCCTGGGGGTCCATTAAAAAGTTTGCCGGGGGGCCGCCAAATTATGCAAAATTTATGCATATTTCTGTGAAAAAGGGTTCTCAACCATGATGGATATATATATATCCATATATATATATAAAATGCAATCAATTGCAATTAGATACCTGCATACAGATAGCATTACAAATAATTGAACCAAGAATTAACAAATTAGTTGAGGATATTCAGCAGCAGAAAGTTCGTTAAATTATTTTCAAATATTTTTTGTGTTTTCTATGAATTTTTAAATGTTTCTAATTTTATTTTTTGTTAAAAATTAATGAGTTTTTATGTTTAATTGTGAACTTTGAATGTTATTTAAATAGATAATGAAATAATAGTTATGTCTTAACATTTATTATGTAAAAAATAAAGCAATAATAAAAAAATCAATTAATTATAGATAATTTAACAAATATAAATTTATTATTAAAAAAATGGGTGTCACAAAAAATTATGAAATATTTGGTAAGCCACAAGTATAAAAAGGTTAAGAACCAATGTGCTAGTATTCTATAAATTGCCAAAGAATAAAGTGAACTGGACTAATATAGGTCTTTGAAAGTTATCTGAGTCATTACCCAAGATCAATACACTTTTTATAATTAAAATCTAATGTTAAGTGCAATTGTATTTTAAGTTCAGAACAACTCTATTCTTGTTAATTATGTTATATCTGTAGTAACAGATAGCTAGTAATCTGAATAACCTGCATATAATCTGAATTTTAAAACAATAGCATATTAAATGTACACCAATTGCTTTAAAATGTACAAATGTGCTGCTCTCAAATATTAAAAATTAAATACTATTACGTAAAACTAAAAAATAATTTCCATTAAAATTAATAACTGTATATTTCAAGCAGTCTCCAAAGATTCCACAGCCCTGTAGTTAATGCATTCACTCTTTAATTTTGCTTGAAAATTTTGAGTCGTTCATTTGTGCTTTTTCTTAGAGAAGTTAATTTTTTTTAAGAGTGTTAAATATAAGATTGTGTTAATAATCAATCATGTGGCTTCTTTTCCATCTTCATTTAATTAAAGATGGAAAAGAAGCCACGTGATTGATTATTAACATGATATTGTGTTTAACACTCTTAAAAAAAAATTTTAGTACAGTACAGTACAGTTTCAAAAACAACAAATAAACAGAAGTTAATTTGTTTAACAGTACTGGCCTCATCCCACCTTACATGAGTATTGTCTTGCATTGCAAAGCAGACTAGTATTGTTTACACTTTCTTTCTAATGTTCCATTAGTCCATCAGTTTGTTCTAAAATTTCTGCTAGTATAGCCTACATATGATTTCTAAGGTTATGGCATCATTGTTGGCAAATATCCTATAAATGCCTGAGTAAAACAATTTGTTTAGCCAGGTATTTACAGGATACTGTTATTTTATAGTACTTAAACATGTTGACAAGACTATCTATAATATGTCATTTCACACTCAAGCACAGTTTCAACGTCCTTAATAATATTTAACTCTAAATATCAATCCAATACTAAGAATGTGTAAAAGAACATTTAACTAGTATTTTGAAAGCAGGGTGTTTGTACAGGGTGTTTTTTTAGAGGTATACAAATTTAAAACGAAATAAAACATGTAAAAATAATGTTAATGGCCATGGTGTTGGCTTTATTTAAAAGATAATTTTATGCCATTAGCGTTTAAACATGATTTCGGGCATATGGGTGCCATGGCTGGCTTGAATGAAGCACAATCGGGAAGAACAATTTTCGACCACTTTATTGAGCAACTGGGGCCATATATCGACAATAACGTGGCGAATGTTGAGTAACTTACATCCATTAAAAGTCACTGTTTGGTGTGCTTTATGGACAGGTGAAATCATAGGCCCATATTTGTTTAAAGATGATGTCGGTCAGAATGTTACCATCAATGGAGAGCACTTTTGGAGCCATGATTGCTGACTTCTTCATTCCTCAGTTGAATGATATTGATGTGGCAGAGCTTTGGTTTCAACAAGATGGTGCAACATGCCACACAGCATGCGACACCATCAATTTATTGTACGAAACATCCAATGAGCGCATAATTTCGCATAATGGACCTGTGAACTGGCCTCCATAATCGTGTGATCTCACACCAATAGATTACTTTCTTTGAGGATATGTAAAGTCACTAGTCTACGCTAATAAACCACAGACATTAGACCACTTGGAAGTCAACATTTGCCATGTTATTACTGATATACGGCCCAGTTGCTCAATAAAGTGGTCGAAAATTGTTCTTCCCGATTGCGCTTCATTCAAGCCAGCCATGGCGCCCATATGCCCGAAATCATGTTTAAACACTAATGGCATAAAATTATCTTTTAAATAAAGCCAACATCATGGCCATTAACATTATTTTTACGTGTTTTACTTCATTTTAAATTTATATACAGTAGAGCCTCAATTATCCGACCCCCGATTAACCGACACCTCGGTTAACCGACCGTCCTAGTCGGCAAATTTCAAATGTCCGCTAGTGATGTGGCGCTACAATATTTGGCTATGTCTTGGCTACTTTAATATTATTTTTACGTGTTTTAGTTGGCAACATTCATTCGACCATGAAAAAGGGAGCCAGTATTTAAACGAGGCTTAATTTTTAACGATACAATAGCGACGATTATTATTTTAAAAAATTTTTGTTAGGCTTAACATTGATGAAAATTCAACGTGAAGTAGGTTAATAGCGATATACTAATATACTAATTACATGGGATATAATAAAATACTACACTAATAATGGATTTTTTCATACTTTTCGGTTATCCGACCAACCCCAGTCCCCAATTGAGTCGGATAATCGAGGCTCTACTGTACCTCTAAAAAAAAAAAAAAACCCTATACAACTTACGATGAAGCAAAATTGCAGGTATGTAGTAGGTGACCAGTCTATTTCATATATACTGCAATGTATATTCTATAAGAATCAGGAAGGGGGAAAAAACCATTTTATTACTAGAGAGGTTGCGCCGAAGTTTTCATCTATAAAATGTGAACATTGAAATCTTGTAAGAGGCACTTGACATTCTGTACTATTTTAGAGATGTTCACATTTTAGAGATGAAAACTTTGGCTGTAATCCCGCTGCTTTCTTGCTCTAACTCCAAAGTAAGCCCCAAGTCAGCCACTTTCAAAAATTGCCAAAAGTCAATAAATATGATGTCATTGATGATATTCTAATTAATTGATATATCTTTTACAAAAGATTTCCAAATATAAACATCTAAGAGCCAGATTTTTAGATTAAAGCAAAATAATTGCCAGATTTCATTGGGTTATATTAATGCTGATTTTTAGATTAAAATAGTTAGTAGAATTAATATAGCCCAATGTAATCCAGAAATAATTTGACTTTAAAAGATTTCCATTGCATACTACAAAAGACTGCTGTTCGATCACTAATTGTCAACATTTATGATACTACTTTTAATTATTTGCAATTGTGATTGAATAGCAGTTCAATTTAATATTTAACGGTGCTTTCAATTTAAACAGCAGATATAAAGATAAACTATTCTCCTAGTGTGTAGACAAAGATCTGTTTATCAGAACAAGCGAGATTTAAACAGAGTGCAAAGCATTAATTTTACAGGATGTCCAAAGATCTTTAAAAGAAAGTCAGTTATTAACACGAGAATGTTCATCAAGTAAGCGTAATCAAGAGTTACTGCAATATTCAGTTTATTATTTAGGAATCATGCCATGTTAAATAAGACTATTATAAAGGATTGGAAAAGTCTAGTCAATAAGCCATCACATCAAAAAGTTAACCTTAAGATTATTATAAATTATATTAGATAAAAAATATATACACACAGTATATTCAAATAATATGAATGAATAAAAAGTACTTAGTCATATATGACTGAATATTCAGTTATTAATATCATTTAAAATTCTTATTTTAGTTCAATATTTATCTATTTTCCTTACATATAACTTATGTTAATTTTAATGGTGATTTCTATACAATATGTGTGAAAAAGACTTTAAAACATACATTTATTACAATTTATCTTCTACTATGAGTCGTTTGATAAACTAAAATTATAATTACTAAATTGTTTTCGTTTTTAGATTCTAACATGTTTTATAAGCTCAAAAAATCTGTTATTTGTATATATATTACTCAGATAGATATTTTAAAATGTATTTACTGAGAAAATTACCAAACAAATCAACTTTATGCACATATATTTATAAGAAATCCATCTGATCATTTTTACTGCAAAATTAGTTATGTTGAATCATTAGGCTTAGCGACTCTTTTTGTTCATAAAATAAAAATATTATTTCAAATTTACATATAACATACTTACACTAGACATCGTTTTGAAGATCTACTATATCTTAATTTTTTAACTTCTGCGATTTTTTTGTTAAAATACTTAAGTTCACAAGGCCTATTTTCAACGTCTTCGGACAACTAGACTAATAACAGTTGCTATGACAACGACTGCTCTCAGTGGACGGTTTTGATTTGAAATTACACCAATGACTTTTCTCACTGCGTCCGATTGGTCGAATTGAATTTAAACTATAATATCTTATCCAATAGAAATATTTTCGTAAATTACGCTTCCTTCCTATTACATATTTCGATTTAAAATCTTATTGAAATAATAATATCGGAATCGTATAAAAAATTATATTTACTAATAATTATAATAATAATTGTAACTTAAGACAAATATCGTTACAATTTTCATACGAAATATTAAATTTTATCTTAATTACAGAATAAAAAATAAACACGTATAATTTAATTTTGTTATATTTTTATTTAAAAACATAATAATACAGGTATTATTTTTATTATTTTATGCATTGCAATTAAGTATTCTAAAAAGCTTCTAGTTAATATTAGCACGCAAGTTTTTTAAGTATACGTAAACTGTTACCATAGCAACATCCTTTTGACCCTTTGTTAGCAGATCTAAAATGGCGGAAGACGGTGAGAAGCCAACCGAATCAGGAAAATCTGTAGACCAAGTAAGATTTTATACATTATTATCGAATTTAATTTCAATTTTTATTCCCTACAATTGAATTTATTTATTTTTAAAACTGATTTAATTATTTTAGTTAAATGTTTGTGAAGTTATTTGCAGACGCAGTTTGTGCAGCCATGTTTCTTATTTCAGATTACAAATTTATCTTCCATCATATTTAACTTTTTCGTATGCACAAAATAGTTAAAAATAATCATTTGATGAATCAGAATGATTAAAGAATCCAGCGACATCGTTTACTTAATTAAGACTTTTAATTTCTCGACATTTTATTCATTGAATGTTACGTGATTCAATTAATTCACTTTTCAAATTTAATTCCATTTCGGAATCTGATCAGATTACGGTTATTTAACTTGTTTTTCTTTCCTTTTATTTATAGTAAGGATTTAGAAGAAAACGCTTCGTTTGATTTATATAACAATCAAAAATTTTAAATTAAAATTGTTGTCAGACTGGTTTTATTTAAATACATATTTAATATATTGTACAGTATTTTATTTATTGCTAAAATTTTTTGTATTTTACTATTTAAATTTTACTCTTCATTTAAGTTCTGTTTGATTTAGTATGATGAAAGAAATTTTAAAATGAAATATTTAATAGAAATTTAAAATGATGCGGATATCCCGTAAGAGGGGCACCGGTCATCGTGACCCGCACCCGGCCTATTTTGAATTGCCAAACTGTTAATGGTAACTTGTAGTCGTTGTGACTCGCGGTACCTTCCAATTTCTGCTCCTCTACAGGAACGTATAGTAGTTATTTGGTTTGCTCAAATACACAAATTTCTAAATGATATTAGATTTTTTTTTCTATAAAATAACTAAATTTTTTTATTTTTCCACTCAGGAATTAACAAAAGGGCTCCGCCTCCTTACTGATAACGATACTTTTTGATACTAGAGATTGTTATAATGCACACAAATAAGATATAAATTAATAAATTTTATATACAAATGCTATTCAAAGAAATTTAAAATACATAATTTGGTATTGTAAATTTCTTTGAATAGCATTTGTAATTTTTATTCTAATCAACAAATTAAGTATTTAGATGTAATAGCAATGATGAATCTAGTTTTTAAAATATTTTTAAGTCATTGATATAAATGCAGTTAAAATCTTTGATTTTGGCATCTATATAGCATTTTATCTATTGCCTTGAAATATCTTTCTACATTTGGCAGACATTAGATAATTTTGGATCACTTGATTCATTGTTTAGTGTTTCATCAATTATCATCAAATTTAATGATGTGATGTAAAATTTTGCACTGTTGACTGTAGTGAATGAAGTAATAAGCAATGCAGTAAAATACATATAATTTTACATTATTTACAATTGAAATAAAGTATAGAGTGCAGGTTTATCTTGGTACATGGTGGACAAAATAGTATAAGTTTGCATTTAACATTGTATATATACATATAAACAGCTATAGTATATATTTATTAACAGTTCTAATAAAAAAAAAATTAGTGATATTTTATCTTACGCAGGAGAAATTAAATGGAGTTTTATTGAAAGAAAAGCTATACTTGATGCAAAACATTTATTTTTGTATGTCTCTGACACTATTCAGAAGAATGTCAGTCTAAGGTTTTGTGTTCACAATCATCTAATACACATCAAGTTTTCAAGAAATTTAGATAAGATATAATGTCATATCATGGTTAAAATTTTAAATTATTATTATAAATAACAAAATACATGGAAAAGAAAACCAAGTTATAAGAGAGTAAACAACTTATTGTTTATTGAAATACTTTATGTAAATATTTCACAGTGAAAATGTAATAAAAGTACTTCAACATTGGATATACAGTAGATCCCCCTATAAAACCGTTTCCTATAGTTATGATTCCTATAAAAATTGTGGCAGTACAGTAGATCCCCCTATAAAACCGTTTCCTATAGTTATGATTCCTATAAAAATTGTGGCATTATCCGTAAACAACGGTAAAAATAACTCCTATAATACGTAAAACGTCATCGGGCAGCCGAACTACTTACCCGCCGTCCGTAGCGCCACGCTACGGAGAGATTTCTATCGTCTGGACAGTATTATATAAATTATATATAAATTAGGTACTGTACATATAATTATATATTAATTATATATAAATTAGGTACTGTATATATAATTATATATTAACTTAATTTATTGTAACTTTATTATAATTAAATATATATTTTTCGCCGTCTAGCGTCACGCTACGGCGAGTTAGGCGACCTATCGTCTGTTTAGTACTGTAATTTTATACATTTCTTGTGAAAGAAACATTTCTTATTTAACGGCCATAAAAATTATTTATATTAATGATGTCTCCAAAGGTCAACGAAGTTTTCGCAGAAAAATAATATCAGAAATCGCGGCCGCAATTTGATGCGCTGTTCCGCGACGAAACCAAGCTTTAGCAACGAGCGTAGTCAAAGGGTACACACTCGGTAAGTAATCCTACAATTTTTTGTTTATAACGTAGTTTATACGGATTATTTTAAAAAAAATATACGTATTTTGGAAATGTTGAGTCGAATTAGTCTAGAATCGATTAATTTTATGAAAGAAAACCTTTCAAACAGCCGTAGTCCGTAAACTATGATTCCTACAAAATTGATTCATAAAGAACGGAACGTATCTACCGTCTTATAGTGGGATCTACTGTACTACACTTAATATCTTTAGATTATGACAAACTTCTTCACCTTCAAGCAAAAACAGAGTACAGAGCAAATCACTCACATTTTTGGAATTTACCTGCTTCCAACTTTAGGTTTAAAGAGTTTGTTTTGAATTGGAATGCATAGAAAAGAAGACCTATGCAGATTCAAATTTTGCTCTTTAATTAAACCTGAAACTGGAATCAGATGGAAGAATATTCTAAGTTTGCTTTTAACATTATGTTAATGGGTTGTCTATTGTCATCAACTTTTGTTCCATATAATGATACATTAGACCAGTGTTTCTTAATAAGGGGGTTGCGGCCCTCTGGAGGATTATTTTAGTTAAATGTTTGTGAAGTTATTTGCAGACGCAGTTTGTGCAGCCATGTTTCTTATTTCAGATTACAAATTTATCTTCCATCATATTTAACTTTTTCGTATGCACAAAATAGTTAAAAATAATCATTTGATGAATCAGAATGATTAAAGAATCCAGCGACATCGTTTACTTAATTAAGACTTTTAATTTCTCGACATTTTATTCATTGAATGTTACGTGATTCAATTAATTNATTATTTAAAAATGGAGGTCACAAAAAAATTATGAAATATTTGGTGGGCCGCGAGTATAAAAAGGTTAAGAACTACTGCATTAGACCAATGAAAATATATAAAAATCCAGCAACAAGTTACTTAACTATCATAAAATAGCAAAAAAATTTTGAGGGTTGAGATGGGTTTTATAAAAAAATTGTACATCCCAATAACAAATAAAAATCATCATTAAGTCTGATCCCACTTGAGATATGACACATGAACTCCTCCCTCTATCTCCCTACCCCATTGACCTTTAAATCACCAAAATTTAATAGCATCAATCTCCCTAATAAACAAACTTCCCTGCAAAATTAAGAAATTTTCAACACACCTGAATTTTTTTGCATTTCTTGATGTTTCACAATCTCCTAGATCCAAAAGTGTAAAAATCTAAGGGGGTCATTTTTTTGACTAGTTGCTATACTATTTTTTTGTTATATGTAACAGCCAGGAAATTAAAAAATGGCAAGTTATTTGAGTATCAAGATAGCGTGGTTTTACCTTACTACTACTACTACTACTACTACTACTATTATTATTATTATTATTATTACTGTCAATCACTTTTTATTTTGTATAGAATAACTTTGATTTTACAACAATTATTTCTAATTTCCATAACTCAAAATTATTTGAAAATAATTCTATTGCAAAAAAAACTTTTAGTTGTTATTTGAATTTTACTTTTTTAAAAGCTTATCTCTAAAAATACACTGTTTCATCAGCTGATAAAATAGAAAATATAAGCAAAGTTTATATATACTTATCATTGGGGAAAATGCACATGATACTGTGATTTTTATTTTTATGCAGTTGTATTATTTTAAACAATAAATACAAATCATTCCTTTACAAAAAAAAAAGCAGGAAATAAATGAGGAAAAAATTTATATATAATATAATAAACTAAAATAATTTTCCTTTATTTTGCCATTTATACAAATGATTGCTTGTACTATTTTTAAAACACACAAGATCCTTTTCTGTATAAATCATAAACATATTGTATATAATTTTAATCGTATTATATTAGTAGAAGATAAATGATGAATGTGTTGCAAAAAGTGGAACTTAACATTATATACAGAATAAAATAGAAGTTTAGTCACATCTGGTTTAATTCAGACTTGATTAATTCACATTATTGAATAATTCCAACCTGTTTCCATTATAATTTGTATTTAAACTAAATGTAAAAAAGAACAGTTAATTAAAAATATACACAGACAGAAACATCTTAAACCCAATAGTTATATATTAAAGCCAAATGATAGCTGGATTATATCTAGCTAGGTTCTAGAAGGAAAGAATCTGCCTGAAGTGGGACTTGAACCTGCAACTCCCACTTAACGTGCAGCCACATTGTTAGTTACACTACACAGACCTTCATTCAATCCCTGCTTCCAGAACTTATTAATTTGAATATAACCATGTTCAGTTACTTGCAGTGCTGGCTCAAAATGACTCAGTGCCTATGGTGTTGTGTGATATCTGAAGTGGGAGTTGCAGGTTTAAGTCCCACTTCAGGCATATTCTTTTCTTCCAGAATCTTCTAAATTATTAAAATATTGATTTACTTATAATTATTAAATTTAGCAAGAGGTGATGCTTAATACCTACCTTTAATACCAAATTACTTAAAGTTTAAATTAACAGTAACCGAAATAGAAGTGATCCAATGGGTTGTGGATGGTCTAGTTTTTACTAAATTGCTTTAGGTGTCATGTGCTGATGTTTTTTTAATATATAATGTGATGGAAATTTAAAAAAAAAATACTATACAGAGGAAAAATTAAACAAATTTGCTCAATGGAATAGGTCATATATATACTGTTCTTTTATAATTGCAGTTTATATAGGAGTAATAAATATTCACTCCAAAAATCATTTAATGCAGTAATATTTCTTTTAGAACGTTTTTTTTCTGAAGATCATTTAAGATGATCAAAAACATTTTGACTAAAGAAATATTACTGCATTAAATGGTTTTTGGAGTGAGTATTGGTATACAGGGCCATGAATTATAACAGTTCTTGGGACCATGGGTCAAAAATTTTGGGAACCATTGTTCTAAACTGCTTATCAGTGTTCCATTTTCAATAATTGTTCCAGAGGTATGATATGATAGTGAAGATTATATGAAGGTTTTATTTCATTCTAGCTATATAAAATTATAGTATTTCTGAGGATGAACTAGTAACTACAGTGAATACACTGTAGTTACTCAGCTAAATTAATCAATGCACCTTTAACAGTGGATGGAGTTTAAATAATTTTAACATTTGTCACGTGGTTAATGTTAGCATTATTTAAACTTCACTCACTGTTAAAGTTGCATTGATAATGGTGTCAGTTACAAAAATAGATATTTCAATTATCAATATTTCAAATGTTGTTTGAAATTGTTCAATTTACAGTTCATTTGAATTAATAAACATTAGACTAGAAATTAGCATTGGTGTCCTGAATTTAGCTAAACACCAACCGAATGCCGAAAATCTATCGGGCTAGTTTAAGGCTAATTACTAAATGAATTATGTAACCAATTTGGCTCTAGAGGTAAGCATTAGGCGCCATCTCTTATTAACATTAATAATTATAAATTAATTAATTTAAATAATTTAGAACCGCTGGGAGTGCCTTATAGGACGTGGGCACTGGATGTGTCCCCAGCCGGCGTAATAACCGTCAATGGTTATATAGTTAGCTTATATACGCTGGAAGAGGAGATCGGACTGGAGGTCCGGATAGTGTAACTGGCAACGCATCTGCACGGTAAGCAGGAGTTGTGGGTTCGAGTCCCGCTCCGGGCCGATTTTTTTCTCCCAGCGGTTCTAAATTATTTAAATTAATTTATTTATAATTATTAATGTTAATAAGAGATGGTGCCTAACGCTTACCTCTAGAGCCAAATTGGTTACGTAATTCATTTAGTAATTAGCCTTAAACTAGCCCGATAGATTTTCGGCATTCGGTTGGTGTTTAGCTATATTATATATTGGGTTTAGCGATGTTTGTCCTGAATTTAGTTATATTCATTTATTAAACTTTATTTTTAATCATATTTAGTAGTAAAGCAAGTTTAGAAGCTTTGGCCTCTAAACTTGTATGTTTAAAAAGCTATCTGCTGGAAGTTGTGTTTGAAATTTAAGGTACAAGTAATCCCCATATAACACAGCACTTCTATAGCATGGATTCACTCTAACACAGTTTGAGAATTGGGTAAAACCCTCGTACAACATGAAATGTAATAAAGGGTGCATACTTTTATACCGCCACGTAACTCAGCGCGAGCATTCTAATTGTTTTCATACTTTGAATGTTTTTTCAACAAATAATCCATTTAATGGTTAAATTTTACAATTGGGACGCTTCTTTTGCCTCTAAAAGCTCATATTTTAGAATTATAGATTCCTCTATCACAATACTATCGATAGTGTGGGCGCTGCCATCTTTGTTTCTTTCACCGTCGTTTTTAAATTCCTACAAACAGCAGCGCACTCCCGTTGTAGTGGAGACACAGAGTGACCGATATTAACGAACGCACCCAAAAACTGTTACTAGTTGATGATGCTCATGCTGAGATCATCATATAGGATGAATAATCTTCTGTTAAATATTTACTTAAATAATAAATAAGTTTTATACCCATAAAAAAAAGGAATAATAAATCCGATTTAAAGAAGGATTTTAACAGCATGTATTTTAATTTTTGGAACCTAACCCCCTTTTTTTGCACTAGTTCTTTGTTTTGTATAATATGGATTCGCATAACACAGCAGTTTTTTGGAATGTAACTCCCATGTTATACTGGGATTACCTATAATTGCAAAATTCAGAATTTTTAAGCTTTTATTGAAATCTATGAAGTTGATTTAGATTCAATATTGCATACTATTTTTATTGCTTTTCTTGGGATTATTTTTCTATTGTGCTTGCAAATTTACTAGGTGATAGTACCCTATTCAAAATTGTCTGAAGAGATATTTAGCAGCCCAAACACAACAACCAAATCTGGTGAGATAACATTTCAGAACATGTGGAAGATATTTCTATAAATAAATAAATAAAAAATTAGTACCAAAACTCACTACTATGCTACTTTTGACACTGCAAGCATCAAAAAATGCAATTTCCTTTGCATAAGCACATGTGTTGCAGCCAAATTTTGGGTATAAATGGCCATAACTGTTGAATGTCATTCTTAGCAGCTACAATGGTCATCATCTTGACAAATACACATTTTGTCAAGATGATGACCATTGAAACTTGTGAAAACAATGGCAAGTTGCTGCACTTTGGGAATTTTGCTGTTATAGGAATTTATGCACAGGATCATTAACAACTCTCAGAGAAATTATTATCCAGTTCAAAAATGGATATGAGAGTTCAAAATACATAATTTAAAAAAAAAAAATTAGTTTATGCTTCTGCTTGTGTCCTTGACCAGATTGTACTCCCAGATATCTCTTCCAGCAATTAGTTTCTTTGAAAAAAACAAATTTTTGGCTGCTTCAGTGAATCCCTTCTTATAAAAAAAAAACAATATTACAAAAGTTTGAGTTTCCATACATTTGAGAAGATTAAACCAGCTAAAAACCAATAAGATTCAATTTAGTTTGTGTTAAAAAATTTTTAAACAAACTTCAACCATTCTTTCAAGCATAAAACTGAATTACTTCAAATATGAAATACAAATTAATATATTAGAGTATGATAGTCATATCATCCCTACAGATCTTATAAGTTGAGCAAAGTTTGCTAAGTTTATGGAAGATTTAGCTAGTTAATGTATCTTCCATTAGGCTTGTTTATAAATTTCAATGGTTTCCAAGGTCTTAAGCCTTGATCTGTTGAAAATTATTTTTAAAAGTCTATCTTAAGCCTAACATGGTAACACTCCAGGCTTGTGGGCAAGTTGGGCCAAAGCAGTTGTGTACTTCTATTTCTCTATATCTAAAACATGTTCTTTAATCCTGAATGTTAGTGATCTACATTCAACATAGGCCATATGAGTATCAAATTATATTAATTATCAGTGTTTTATATATATTCCTGGAGCTTGCTGTTTGCTTATTACATTCTTCCCAATTGTTAAAAGCTTTGATACTGTTGGACAACTTGTGTAAGCTATCTTGCACTTTGTCTTTTGCAATTTTTGAATAAAGGTTATGTAGCTTGGGTTCATAATCTAAAACAATGGTAGTATGCCCATTTTCTCTGTTATAATTAACTATGTTATCTTTCTTCTATGGCCTGAGATAATTTGGAAATCATAATAACTATATTCATGCTTTATAGCAATCTCTTTAGTGTAGTTTAATTCTAATCGTCTATCCATTAACTGAGAGCAATAGGTATATGCTCTATTTATAAGCATGTTGAAGGCTAAGGTTTTGTATCTCCCAGGGATCACAGGCATTGGATAGTATAAGAGCAGCCTTGTATTACATGATTTACAGAAGAACCTTGTATGTATACATTGCCTGTGAGCTCACTCTCCAGATGCCTCTTCTGCTGGACTGATCAAGTGCAAGTGTCAAACCACATTTATTGTTATATTCATGTAGAAATTTTTTCTATAACTGGTTTAGCTTCCACATAAAGCTGTCGTCAGCATATCTCACATTTAAGTGTATTTGTTTAAGAAACTTCAGGGCTCATTCAATGTTCCTGACAACTAATTCACAATGGTCCCCAGATATGGGGCTTCCCATTGGGACACCCATCTTCTGCACATTTGAAAGCATAGAAAGCTTAGTAATGAAGTATATGGGCAAAGTTTAAGATCTGATACAGTATTTATTTGTATCTTGTTTGGGAGAAAAAGGTACAGAAACAGGCTTTAACAAGTGGTATGTTGAGGTAAAATAAAGGTCCATGAAATGTTCTGCTTCTGTTACACAGCTATTTTTTAATCTTGAGATTAGCTGAAAGCTGCTGGAAATGATATATTGGTATCCTTTGAGATACTTATGGAGAACTTGATGTATTTTTCATTCCATGAGAATTGTAGAGATTTGGCCTTGTCTAATATTTTTTTTTTACAGACCTGTTTTATGGGTTTTCACATAACTGAAAAGCCTTGGGATGTCAGACGAGGTCACGATATCATGAGGGAGGTTCATAAGTTTTACTAATTTAGAGTGTATAAGCCTATTTATTTTGCTTTGTAGCTTTTTGACATAACATGCCTTCACTTGTACACATTCAGTATCAGCTATGTATTTTTCCATCTGCTTGACATATGTAGACCTCTTTAACTCCTTAAGGACATTGACATTTTTTATATAGATTTCAATTAAACGTAAAAAATACTTAAAACAGAAAAAAAACGAAAGAAATGCGTTTATTTTGAAGAAAAAGCTTTAAATTTTATTTTCCTTTGTTTCGCCTGTCTGTGAAATGTAACACCGATGAGTCATTGTTTACACAGCTGGGTGACCTTGAACACAGCTGGAGTCGGATTTCCCGGGACATTCTCATAGACGTCTCGGGAGGACAAGGGTTTAAAGTAGGGTGACTATAAGCGACACAGAAATTTTTAAATATTTTTAAAAAATTCAATATTTTATTGCGATTTCCGACCCCCCTAATTAATTAANAATATGTTTATTAAAAAAAATTCAATATTTGTTTTATATTATATTTATATTATATAATAAAATTGCGGTACAGAATAAAAAAGTACAGAACTGCGGCCCCCATGCAATTTGCAAAACCTACATTTCGGCTCCCACTGAACTCTTGCTTGCCCACCCCTGGTATATTAATTTCTGATGCAAACCAGAAGTTATTTCAATTCAAAAATTTTCCCCTGTAATGAGTTAGATAGATGACAAATGACACTGTTGCTAACAAGAAAAATATAATATACAGAAGCAAGCTACTATTAATTTGAAGTGGAGAGTGCATATTTTAATTTTTAAAATATAATTAAAAATTGCAGCATGATATTGTGATGCTGTCACAATAAATAATTGCTCATTTTCTTTGAGTCATATTTCAGCTTTTAGCTTTTTATTGCCATAAAATAGAGTAATGTAAAGTAATTTTATAGAAAATTAATAGTAAAAATACAGGATGATCTATTTGAGATGTCACTAAATTTAAAATGTGTAGATAATAAAATAATGCAATTTGAGGTTACTAAATATTATGTATCAAGTAAATAATGAAAAGAAATGGTCATGCATGCACTTTCGACATTTACAAAAATGTCTTCATCAGGTGAAGAATGAAAGAACATTTGCTAGAATGTTAGTATAAAATTATAACAAATATACTAGTGCTAAGACAGCTTTTCTTTTTCACTAGACTTATTACACCATCAATGAAACGGAAAACGGAAAACAAACTTTAGAAAGACTTTTTATTTATTTGAGTCTTTCTAAAGTTTGTTTTCCGTTTCATTGATGGTGTAATAAGTCTAGTGAAAAAGAAAAGCCGTCTTAGCGCTCATATATATGTACACAAGACTAGACAAGAAGCATATCGCATAAATAAAATTATAACGTTAACTCATTTCAGTTGGAACAAAATTACAAAGAGGAGCTTGAAACTGTTATAACATTTGAACATAAGGATGAATTGGTTTCCATTTAGAGTCAACTGCAGAGTAGCTTAGCACTACTTTATTGCAGCAAAATGAATTACATTCACTAATTAATAAAGAAATTTAAATTTCTTTATTTCATTTAAAGAAATTTTATTTCTTTATTACAAATTAATTCTTTAAGGATTTGAACAGCATGACCATATCCTTGGGACTTCCGGTGTGGGTTTATTGTAGGGTCCTAGTTTTCAGGTGAACAAAGCTTCCCAGATAAAAATAATTCTGCGGTCCATACATTGTGCTAAGAGGACAGTCTCGTTTCAAGTTGGTACAAAGTTATTCTCTCACTTTTTTAGCTAGCTCTATGGTATGTCTTGTTACATATGTATAATGATGCTCTAATATGCAGCTATGTAACATTCTTGTTGTGGTCCTGATGTAATATATTTTTGTACTACTGTTTCGGTGTATTAGGGTTATCAGTCAAACACCTGGCTTTTCTAATATGGATAAACTCTCTTTTATTGCAAAATATTCTAAGTAAAGTCATTTGCCTTTTTTTTATTAGTAAATGCTGGTAATGCTGAAAAGACAGTGTTTTCAGTACAGTTTACTTGATGAACATTTAGCATGGTAAAAAAAATTCTCTCTCTCTCTCTCAATATCATGTATATGTGTTGGAAGGTTGTAAGTTTCAGGATGGTGCATGTTTATTTCAATACTCTGCTTTGTGATGGCACATGTGCTTAGGGATGCAAAATAACAGCCTAGTGTATGACATGTTTAACAACTTACAAATCAGCTGCTTTCGAGGCCCTTATAAAAAAAAATTTTTTTACCACTGTTCCAGTACATCTCTTAGGCAGCAGGAAATAAGATGCATTTATCACATTTCTACCACATTAGGATACCAGCTCAACTTTATCACCTCGTTGATAGAATGCCATTGTTCTCATTTAAATTCTAGCTTTAAAAAGACTAAGCCATACAGAACAGTCACCTGCAGCAAATTCTTGAACACGGTCTACAAAGATATGGCTCAATTTGAATTTGAACTGCTTATAAAAGGAACCTAAATGTATTCTCCTTACTTGGGAATGACAAAGATCCTGTGATCAAAATACTCTTCTGAGCATTCACTCAATAGCTTTGAATATATTGGTGCCATGTGTAGATCTCTGTATACCATGATCAAAGAACATCATGACTCAATCAAAAAATGCCTGAGTACTACTACTTTAGCGGCCTTTGTCTCTGACCAGGACATTGCTGTCATTTTTGATAGGGCACATCTAATAGATCATGCATTAACTCCTTCTCATCAAAACATCTGGAAATCTATAAAGCAATTTATAAAGGAACTGCAATTAACAGTAGAGATACAATTTGATTGTCACATGCATGGAGGGCTTTGTTTGAAGTTGTCTAGTTTCATTTAATGTGTGTCGTTGTTATTACACTTTGATTAATTTTAATCTCCTTTTGTTATATGTTTACACATTTATGTAATGTTCTTTTTATTTATATTCATTTTGTATTTTTATTTTAACTAATTTTCTGTATTTATATTTAATTGTATTTTAAATATTAACCAATTTATACATTCAACCGTTGTGCATTTGATATGTAATACGATTCAAATCATTTAATTGTTTGTATCGATATTTTAAAGTTTGTTTTTTCTGTTCTATCATCAGAACCTGATGATTGTCTTTAAATGAGATTGAAAACCATTAGTTCATTAAATTTGTTTTTATTACTGGATTAAGGTGCATTTTTAAGAATGATATTTAAATTTGAACTGTGAAATTCTATGCAAATTTCCTATTTTATTTGATTATTAATAGTATATTTTTGTGAAGAAGTTAAAACAAAAAATATTGGATGTATAAAAATAAACTTTTTAGCAAAGTGACTGTTGATGATTATATATGTGTGATATACATGTAATTTGCAGTATTGTTAATGATAAATTAGTTTCACTCTGTCCTGAAATAAAACTGTTTCAAATAGAAAGTTACTAATTTTCAGTTGTTCTTTTTAATTGTTTAAGAAAATGTTGTTATAATATTTGTTGTTTAAATTTTTATCAAACCTTGTATTTTAAATTAAGTTGATTATTGGGTGTAGCATCTATTTTTGACTCTGTTTTTAATGTTCAACTTAACTGGCCTTAATTCAAGAAGCCAAATTTTTTTAATGCTTGACATTTTCAGAAACTTTTAATTCCATTTTTGAAACTTGAACATTGAAATTTGATCTAAAGTAAATAAAGATGATAATGTTCTGTTTTAGAACTAAATGGTTGGCTATTTCTAAGACAAGATACATGTTGATATTCCACTTGTTTTTGTCAAAGTTAATATGTTAATTTTCTTATTCAGTTCATATAACTATGATTATAACAGTTAATTATGTCATCAATAGATGAAATAAGAATAGGTATAATTTATTAGTTTGAATGGAGACTAAAAGATAACAATTGATTTCATTTTCTAGTACCAATTAAATAACATTATTTTTAGTTAGTTTGTGCCTATTTTAAAACATTGACTCAAATTGTAAACATGTACACTATTAAAGATTTTTTAAGTTATTAAGATGTTTTATACAAAGTTTACACACAAAAATTAATATTTATAGATATTATTAATATCAGAAATGTTTGAGGTTTCATTTTGTGAAAAACTAATAAAGAATTTGTTATATTCTAGGAATTATTAAAATTATGTTAAGATGCAATTACTGTCCATTTTCATTAATTTAGTACATAGTTTCCATATTTAATTGTTATTTTGTAAATTTAAGTAACTTATTCATTAGAGAATTTTGAAATTAATTAAATATTGTTTTGACAGGATCAAGTGAAAACATTAAAACGCCACTTGGAGGGATGGCGAGAAATATTATTACCAGTAAATTCAGTTCTTATGTGGGAAAAACCTTTCTATCCTGCAATTTTAATAGGAGTAACTTCGTTTATTTTCCTGTTAGTATGCTCTGAATATTTTTACAAGATTTTTTTCAAATTGACTTAATAGATACTGTATATTTTTCCAGATTGGTTTGGATATGTGAACCATCTGTATTAACCACTTTTGCATTATTGGGATTATTGGCAAGCATTTTGGATTATGCAGTTCCTCTGATCAGTGCAAGCTTCTTTGATGCAAACAAATGGTAACATATTCTTCTAATTTCTATATTACAGTTACTCATTATAACTTTATTCATTCTAATATATTTTCTTTAATATAGGACAGGCACAGAAGAACAGAAATTTGAGGATATCTGCCGAGGGTTGGTATACACTCGTCAATGCTTACAAGATATATGGGATACCAGTGCTCATTTGAAGGAAGCAAAACCTAAAGTGGTAAGTATAATTAATTTTAAAACATGCAAAGTATAGTAATAATAATAGTATATAATTAAAACTTTGTTCTTTATGGAATAAAATATTTTTTTTTTTTGCAGTACTTTGTGGTTGTGTTGATAGGTCTTATATTTGTTGCTTGGATTGGAAGTTTAGTGGACAATCTGTTCCTCACTTATTTATGTGGTGAGTAATTACAATGTGAAATTATACAGTTGTTATTAGATAAAGTAATCAATAAAATTTTCTAAATTAGTTTAAATTTGTAAATATGTGCAATAAAAAAAAAAACAATTATTTAAAGTTTTAATTTATCGTGGTGCCATATTGATATGAATATTTACACATTTATTCCATAAAACCTAAAGTACTATTTAAAAATTTTGAATATTTGCTTACTTAAATTTAGAATATATATATTTATTTGCACTGTTTTTTAATCTATTTTCTTTCAAATATTTAGTAATTCAACTTGTGATGCTACCTGGTTTGAAACACAATGGAATATTGGACAAATATACTTCAAAAATAGTTCAGATGATAAAAAATTTTGCAGGCCCAAAGGTGAAAAAGAATTAAGGATTGACAGTTCTGCTTGTTTTTTAGCATATATATCATGCTATGTATTGTGTAAAAAAAAAACTTGATAACTTTTATATGTGAGAAAATCAATACCTGTATATTTAATTGGATAATATGGTATAATCCGCTTAAATGTTTTTATATGGAATGATGATATTATTTTATGTTTTTAATCTGATTATGTATATTAAATGGCTCATATTATTGCATTTGAAATCCATAGTTTATTTCCATAAATTATTAAAATAATAAAGTTGTTTTTCTTAATTAAGAAAGTGGAAAATTAGTAAAAAAAAATGTATTTTTACAAAATAAACTAAAGAATAATAATTATATTAAATATTCTAATATTGGAAATCCTATTCTGCACAATTGAAACAGTGAGAATTTTTTCATTCCAAATGTACACTGAACATTGTTTTGGTGAAAAATAAAAAAATCTAAGTGGATTATACTTAATTTTTAATGTTCTGCATGCATATCATATTAAGTTTAACAATTTATAATGTCCATATATTCATGTAGGTAATATATAATCATTCTCAGTTATTACTTAAATTTGTGATATTGTTCAATTAACCATATAAAATTTGTACAGAATAGTTCCATCTATTTATGTTATGGGAATTTTCTTTATTTATATATTATCGGAATGTGCAAAATATCTGCACCTTTTTCACACAAATTGCATGTAGATAGTATATGTTTATTAAGGTATTGTATTTTTGAAATATTTCATTTAAAAATATTTATTTTATTTTTTAATTTCAATTTATTACATTTAATAAATGGTAATTCTCACATTTGCAAATAGATGTGCTGCGTAATGGGATGATTATGTTAACTTCTGTAAAAAAAATGAGAGAGATTTTATNTTAATTGTTTTCTTTTATGTAATAGTCTTAACCAAGTAAATTTTATTTAGAGTTTTAGATATAATCAAGATAGCTCTACATATTGAAATTATTTTTAACTTTCCTTTTTTTCTTGTTAAATTTCTACATTAACATTCTTTACTTTATTTGTGCCAATTATTTTTGTAGTTATTCAATGGTCCTGTTACATAAAATCAGTGTTGTGATTTTTGTAATTGCACTTCTAAGCCATAGTTGTGATGTTCTTGTGATTATATTAGTGATGTTTAAATGGAATGTTTACAGCTATGAGAGTAAATAGTGGATGAATTGACCACTCTGCTCCACATTTTCTCTCTTTCAAAAGAGAAAAATTCTCTCGGAATACATTGTGCTATTTTATCTTAAAATCTAGATCCAAAACCAGCGTGTATTTTGTGCAATAAATGAGATCATTTGGTAATTTTATGGTTATATCAGCATTAAATAGTTTTGTATTGTGCTTAGTTGTTGCTGTATATATCTGAAATAATTTTTTGCTCAATGTAACAGGAGGAATGATTTTAAAAATGCTTGTTGGATATTTGGCAGATATACCTTTTTAGAAAGTGTAACTATGTTGGAAAGTGAAATGAAAAATTTTATGGAATACCAAAATTGTCCAAAAATATAGTTAGATATCTAATTAAAATAACTTGTTCTTCAATGTTTTTGTTGTAAATGGGAAATGTTGCTGAAAAAATTCAATGATGATTACGAATTAGATATAATGTTAAAGTTTTAGAATACATTTGACAGTCAAACTAAGAGAATGCCAAAGGAAGTGTTTGCAAAGTTACGATCTAAAATTCATCTTCAACATTTTATAAATTTGTCTTTGAATCTGTTTGCTACTCATGCTTGAATAAATAAATTTTTTCTGAAGTATGTTTTTGTGAATTTTATTTATTTACAAATCGGTTATCTATGTCTGCTCCAACAAAGTTACAATTCAAGGAATAATCATTTTAACACTAGAAAGAATTGATTTACAACTGTTTAAGAAATATTACAATCAGAACTATTATTTCTATAACATTAATGATTATAAATGATTAATACATACCAAATCTATTTATTAAATAAAATATAAAGAATAAAAACTTGTATTATTAATACTTTTATATTTTCTTGGTTGTACTACTTTAAAATGTTTATTATAAATTTCATATTGCATGTAATGAAATTTAACTCTGTTCATTCAAATATCACACGAAGAAAAGAAAAATTTTAATTTCTATTATTTCAAATTGTATAAAAATTTTTCTTAATTTTGTGATATTTTCAAAATAATTAAGTCTATTGCTAACTTCAAATTCCGTCTTTGAAGACTTAATTCATTCTCTTCAATTTTACCATTAAATACGTGCTATGACATTTTATCTAGTAAACTAGATTTGATTTGAAGAGTAATAAATTTGCAAATTAATTGTGATATATTTACAATTGAAATTGAATAACTTCTTTTTTCAATTCTAAGATGCCAACTGAACTGATTGTGAAATCAATGAAATTTTTAAGTAACAAAGAAAATACAAATACCATGAAATATGTGATGATCTTCAATTACCTAAATTAGTAACAGATCGTTAAATATAATCAATGCTGTATTATGTAGAAGCTTTAGAGTTAAACGTGCTTATTTTGGCAGGCACATCTATAAAAGTTTGCCAACTTTGATTTCAGTAAGGATGGGATTCAAACACGTAATCCTAAGCTAATAACAAAATATCATTCAAATGATAGATTTAAAAGCAAGAGGTCCTTATTTAGCTATGTATAAATCTAATCTGATTTAAGACTCTGTTCTATCGACTCAAAAAAAAATAATAATAATCTACACCTAATTCTTACACGAACGAAAATTTGTCAAGTACAGTCGACCCCCTATAACACTGTTGATTATTCTGTTTTATATGAATTCCATGTATAAGCATTTATACATATACACAGTATATAACTGCATATAACTTAATCGGGATATTCCACCTCTAAGCTTTTTATATTTAGTCTCGATATGCATGTGTCGAACTCCGTTCTCGAGATTACAGAAGAACAAACACGCAGACGGACGGCAGTGGGAATTTATAGGTCTACAATTTGTTCAAATTGCAGCCCAATTTAAATAAACAGATGTGCATCAACGATATTAATTTATATATTCATATTTAAATAAATTTTTATATACACATAAGTATGTATTATCTATCTATATAAATAAAAATGTAAATGTTCATTTGTTCAAAATCTTAAATCTCCGAAAGTTCTTAACCGATTGCTTTGAAATTTTGACACAACGTTGCATTCGACTACGCGCGTGTTTTTATATTATATAGATGTCGAAATCCCCCCCTGAAGAGAGGGACAAAATTCAGGATTACCGTGAAGAACTGGTCTTCTATTATTTTATTTTAGATGCAGTTTTTTGTGTTTTAATAGAGCAAGTCAAGAGAATGTACTGTACACTAAGAAGGGATTTTTCAAAATTCCCTCCCGTGGGAAGTATTATACATTTAAAATAGATACATTTTGAGTCACAGCAACGCGTGGCCGGGCGCAGGTAGTATATATACAGTAGAGCATCGTTTATCCGAATCAATTGGGGACTCGGGTTGTTCGGATAACTTATTTTTCGGATAATCAATTATGTACGAAAAAATATTAACTTATCCCGTGTTGAAATTTTTCTCCGTTGCGTGTCGCTTCGCGTTGAATTTTCGTCGATGTTAAGCCTAACGAAGACTATTGTATCGTTAAAAATTATTTTTTTATTTTGTACAAACAAAATAAATATATTTAAAAATATAACAACAATAAAAAAAATTATACTTCAGAACTTAATTTAGTATCAAAAACGTAAAATATTTGAGTAGCCCAA